>NC_058135.1:191683796-191823932 GCF_016433145.1 Gracilinanus agilis | reverse complement strand
GGAGAGACAAGCGAAGAGAAGGAGGGGAGGTGGCGGTGGCGGCGGCGGCGGCAATCTCGCGAGGGTTAGAGTTTTGGCGAGAGTTTGTGGAAGATGGCGCCTGTTGTGACAGGGTAAGTCTAGGGACTCAAGAGCTGGGGGGGTGGGGGGAGAGGTAAAGTTACCGGCGGCTTCCGACTTGCAAAGGGGCGGCGAGGACCCGGGCTTGGAGCTAGGGTGGCATTCTCCGTGCCGAGTGGCGCCCCCGTTGCGTGTCCGTGTCTGAGTGTGTTTGTGTGTGCGCGTGCGAGGCAGCGCTCTTCCCCTGGACTGTTGCTCCAGCTATAGTGTGTATGTGTATTCGCGCGCGCGCGCGTGTGCGTGGGAGCGAGCGTGAACGTGGGAGCAAGCTGACCCATACCTGCCCCTTGTCAGGGCTGCTTGACTCCTGCAGACCCCCTTGGCCCTGGCTGTCTTTCCCCTCGCGGACCCCTGGGCCGGGGCATGGGGGGGGGCGCGTTGTTAGTGTCTGGGCGCGCGTGGGGCGTGGAGGACGCCCCTTTCACTGGGAGCTTGCGAACCATCCCCGCGCAGCTTTGTCTCTCGGCTCGGCCCCCCGGCCGCTGCTTCGGCTCTTGCGCTCCGCGTCTGGGGCGCTTTGTCTGACCCTTGTTTCCTCCGATCTCTACCCATCCTTGGCTCTTTGTCTCGCCGCCTCGAGCGCTTTGTCTGACCCCTGGCGCCCCGCGTCCCTACCTCCCCCAATGCCCCTTCTCCACGCCCCCTGCCCCTTTGTGGTGCCCTCTACTACACTGCCGCCTTACCCCCATCCTTGGCATCCGATCTTTGTCTTGAATTCCCCCCCCCACACACACACAAATCTCCCCTCTCCTTTTCTGCTAAGCTTTCCATTTGTCCCAATCTCTGGGTGACTTCTCTACTCCCGGGGCTTTGTCTCCCTATCCGGTGATTTACTCTCTGTCTATGTCTCCCTCCTCCCCCTTTTCTCCTCCACTGGTTGATTTACCCACCGCTGCCCAGGGAGCTTGTTTCACTTCCGTTTCAACCCCAGGGACTTCATTTAGTGCTTCTATGTAGAGACCCCCTCGGTTTGACGTTGTGTTTTGTCGGTCACTGGAGGATGCCATAGAGACATTTGAGTTTCCTCTCCGGTACCCTCTTCTCCCTCGGCACCCCTTTCTCTAAGGGATTACATTGTCTCGGATCCTAGCACTCTTTCTCCTCCAGCTAGGTTGTTGTTTTGCTTGGAAACAGTGTGTGTGTGGGGCGGCATAAGGCAAGGAGGGGGGAGCGGTAATAGTCTGATCTCTTCATGGTTATTGTCCCTGCTTTCCTCTTTGGGCTTCTGCCAGCAGGACCTGGGTAGCTGTTTTCATCTCTCTCTACCTCCAGGTTACCTGAGGTGGGTGGGTATTGTGGGAGGGCTGGAGAGAGAGAAGCAAGATATTTTTCTGTTGGTGGTTGGTGCCTGAGTAGCTTCAAATCTTCGCCATTGGATATTCAGTCTTTGTGTTAGTGGGATTGGAGAGGTCCTTGATATTGGGAGTTTCAGGCTGACATTTTTACATTTTCTGTACTTATACTCTGTCTATTTTGAGGAGAAAGGCGAAACACCTGACTGGGAATGGACCGAATATGTTTGTGCAGTTTTTTTCATTCTTAAACTTTAAGACAACTTAAAATCATCTACAGTTGCTACTAAGTACTGTCAAAACCAAACTTGACTCTGGCAAGAGGAGCAAGTACTTAAAAGACTTAAAAGTGTACACTAATTTCAGATTCTTAATAGGACATATATGGTATTCAAATGATAGTGTGTAATTGTCACGAATTTCCTTTAAGCAAGATCCCCCCCAACTAATCAATTAATAATTACTGGGGACTTCAAGTTGTTTCAAAGTTGCATTGATATTTCTTAAAAGATTGGCTAAAACTGATGGATGGAATGCGTTTTGCTGGTTGTAACATAAAGATATTTATAGATTGATTGCTTTGCCGAATATAGGATTAGTTAGCTGTTTTCGGAAGATAAATATTTCATTCTGGAGAATTATTTTTTCTACTCGAGAAATTTCGTATAAAGCAGTCTGATAAGTTTAAGGGATCAAGAATGTATGTAGTATACTGGTGCACTACATGACATTGTTTATTTAAAATCAGCTGTCTGATGATTATAGTGACCTTTTAATTAATGGAGAAATTATTTTTTCATTAATGTAACATTTCATGTAATTTTATGAGAATCCAAAGTGATTTGAGTTCCATTAATGAAATGAGCAACCAAATATAAATGTAGTCCTCATCTTGTAAATTAATCAAAGTTGTTTTTTCCTACCTTTTAAAAGCAAAAAGTAAAATATTTGTATTAGTGATAATACATATAAACTTAAGGATATTTTTGGTAACATGTTATTTTATGCAGAATTAATTTTATAGGTGATTAGATAAATTACACAGTTTTAAGGAAAAAGGTCACAGTGTAATGAGAGAAATTTTAGATATCTATGGGGACTCAATTTTAAGTAATTCATTTTCTTAGCTATCATTTCCCAATAACTGTATTGCTATCATTATGTAGTGAAAATAGTTTGTTTTTTAATTTATTTTTTGGCTAAATGGATAAAAAAGATTATAAAAGGAGTTTGTACAGGAAAGATACTTGTGTTTAATTCAATAGCAAAACACACAAGAAAAGTCTTGTTTAAATATCTGATTACATATCTTCTTAGCAAAGTGCATTGCACATAACAGTGATTAATATTTGAATTACTATTTTCTTTTTTCTTATTTATAATGGTCAGATAACTTTCGAGTACTTTGCCATTCTTACTACTACTGAATTTCATGTTCTCTCAACTAGGGGCAGCATTTTCCCATGGACTGACTGAAAGTTATTCTTGGCATTTGATTTTGTTATTGTGTCCAAATTACTTTACCCCCCTCTGGGTTAGTTTCTCTACTATGTGGTAAAAAATGGGAATTATACTACTTACCACCTATTTGTAAAGAATGATTGTTGTCTTTACTATTTGCATGAAATCTCAGATAAAAACATGTGTTTGAACTGTAGCTGAATAAGGAATTTGGTTAAATTTCATGAGGAATATCAGATTATGAACTCTTAAGTTTCATAGAAGTCTTAATGATTATAAAGGAATGAATAATTTTAAATGAGTTTTTTAGTTTGACATACAAAGCAGATGCTTAAGGCTTCAGAACTGGGCAGACAAAGGAATTTATGTGTTAGTGGTATTTGAGTTTGAGACAAAGAATGAAAAACTACCACAGTATGAAATAAAACAAAGATATATTGTGAGTTATGAAATTATCTTTAAAGATATACTTTCCACCATAAGATAGTCTTGAGAGCCTAAACTCTTAAGATTGTACATTTTTAGGGCCTTATTTTTATTCTGGAAGCATTTTCCAAGTCTAAAATCATTTAAGTTAGTTCATACATAATAACTCTTGAGTTACTTGTTCTAAAGATTATTCTTAACAGTGAGCATGGAGATGATTTCAGATTTAAAGAAAATGAAACCAAGTGCCTGACTATCTACTGAAACTTTAACAGAATATAATTCACACAGTGGAATTCATTATATGGCTATATTGATTCTCACAGAAAGGGGATTTAGTTATTGAGGTACAAAAAGAACAGTATCCATCATTTACCTACAAATGTTTCTGAAGTATAATTTCTTAGAACTGTATTTTGGTAAGGTCCTAGTGCTCCTTCTTGTATTATTAGCAATTCTATTAAATTCTATTGTTTTATATACAACTAATCTATTTAGTACTTGTTCAATATTTTGTTTTCATTGACTAATTGGTATTTGAGTGCACCAAATGTCCTCCTTTCCCAAAGTATCCTCCTTACTTGCCCTACCCCCCTTTCTACCTAGCTTTTTCAGCCTTTCCCTAGACTACCTTGCTTTTCTATTCTGTATTTATCTTGTATACTAATTTATGTGTATATTTTCTCTACCATTCAAATGCAAGCTCCTCCCGGAAAGGGAATGTTTTTGTTTCTCTGAATTTTCAGCACTTTGCTGTGTGCCTGGTGTGTAGTAAGCCTTCTTATTAGGCTGTTCTTAGGATCTACGTTATAACTTTCTAGTAAGCAACCATCTTTGACCTGGTATAAGTTTGTTATACATGAATTTATAGATAATTGGTTGTGTTAATAGAACAGCACCAGTGTATTTTATGTACTTCACAATAACTCTTAGCACATATGCTTTGCTTCTTAATCAATCTCATTTGGTATATTAATCTCTAGTAGACGGTTGGCTATTGCCACTAGTACCTTGAACTCACTAGCATCTATTTTATCTCACTTTTTTCTTTAATCATGACTTTTGCTTGAGTAATAATAATATTAGCAGCACCCAGCCTTATATTATCTCACAATTTATAAAACCTTTTACCCATAGTAATCCTGAGAGATAGGTAGCACAAGTACTGTTATTCCTCTCTTATGGATGCTCTGAATGCCACTACACAGGTATATACACTGCTAGTACTTTCAGTGCTCTTCAGATTTGGTACACCATTATAAAATATTTTTTTTTGGTCTTAGTTGTATTCACTAAAGATAATCTGTGGCTTAAAAGAGCTAATATACTTTTCTAATGTATTTACTGTGCTGCCAGGAAAAGAATAGAAACATCAGGGGAACTGATTCATTCATAGGATCAATTCAGCTTGATGGGAGATTATTTAATCTAATCCCCTCATTGAACAGATTTGACCTTTCAGTTTTCAATCAGGAATTCAAATTCTCAACAAAGCATTTATTCAACACCTACTATGTCAGGTAGTGTGTCTGGGTGCTTGGAATATAAAGAAGAGCAAAGAACAGTTTCAGACCTTAAGGAACTATATCTTGTAGTGAAGACAACATGTAAACAATTGTGCACAGTCAAGATCAATTGGACGTAGTGTTAGGGAGAAGGTATGAATTTTAAAGGGAAAGGTTTCTTACCAGAGGTGAGCTTTTAGCTGAATCTCGAAGGGAGTCTATAGTTAGGTGACACAGTGGATTTGAGTATCTGACCTGGAGTCAGGAAGACCCGAGTTCAGATTCAGCCTCAGACATTTACTAGTTGTGCTACCAAAGGCAAAGTCACTTAGCCATATTTGCCCCAGTTTCCTTGACTGTAAGTGAGGTAGAGAAGGAAATGGCAAAGCATTCCAAAATTATTGCCAAGAAATCCTAAATGGAGTCACAAAGAGACTGAAACAACTGAACAACAAAAAGAAGAATGCCAGGGATGCCAGGAGTTTGGAGATAAGGAAACAAATAATTCCAGGTATGAGGGACAGCCAGGGAAAATGAATGGAGGTAAGAAATGAAGTGAAGTTGGGAGATTTGAGTGTTTTGGGGATGGAATGAGAAAGAGGCCAGTGTCACTAGATAGTATATAGAGAGGAATGATGTGTAAGAAGGCTAGAAATGTTGGAAGGGGCTAGTTATGAAAAACTTTAAAATCACACGCAGAATATTTTTTATATTCTATTCTGAAGGTGACTAGGAGCCACTGGAGTTTATTGAATGGGAGATGTAAGTGTCACATGATCAAACATGATTTAAAAAAATCCTTACCTTCTATCTTAGAATTAATACCAAGGATTAGTTCCAAGGCAGAAGAGTAGTAAAGTCTAGGACAATGATGGGGAACCTATGGAATGGGTGCCTAAGATGGTATGCAGAGCGCTCTGTGGGCACATGGCCTCCCCTCCAGTTCATTACTAGAACAGCAGGGGTACTCAGGCAGAGCTGCTCACCTCCCCTTCTCCACTGTGCCTGATGACATTTTTTCACACCCTCTGCCCAGCAACCCAATGGAAACGCACAGGGGGGTAAGGTAGGCAGCTCACAGGCGGCAGAGCTGGAAGGGAGTGGACTGGACCCAGCGCTTTGGCCACTCTCCTCCTCCTCTACATGTGCTGAGGACATTCCTTACTTCACCCATCCCTCCACCCAACAGTCCAGTAGGAGTGCTTCCTCCCTCCCCTGTGTGGGGTAAGGAGGGGAAGGAATGCAACTTGTACTCAGTGGCAGGGAAAGGGCATGGCAAGATGGTCAGCTTGACTCTGTCTCTAAAAGGTTTGCTATCACTGGCCTAGGAAATTGGGATTAAGTGACTTGCCCCTAGTCACATTGTTAGGAAATGTCTGAGACTAAATATGAACCCAGGAATTCTCTCATCTCCAGGCTTGGCTATCTGTCTACTGAGCTGCCTCTCAAACCTGCTTTTTAAGAACATCACTTTAATAGCTGAGTAGGTGGTTGCCAAGAGTGACTTGAGACTGGGGATCAACTAGAAAGCTTTTGCCACAGTCTAGGCAAATGGTGATAAGGGGCTTGAAGCACCAAGGTGGTAACATAACCAGTGGAGACATACAAGAGTTGCCATGAAGGTATAATCGGCAAGAGTTGGTAGCAAATTGGATATGGGGTTGAGGAAGTTAAACACTTTAAATAGGTAAGCAGATTTGGGATTTGAATCCAGATATTGTGACCTCAAGTTTAGTGTTTTTTTCCACTATACTATATTGTCACCCTTTTTTTTTTTAATAATAATAATTTTTAATGTAAATCTTGAGTATGAGTTGATTTAACTCAGTGATGCATTTTGGACTTCTCGAACTTGAAATGCCCATGCACAGTCCAACAGATATTTTCTGAATTTGAAATTGGTGTTGGGGATAAGATGGACAACATGGACAATCTTACATATTTAAGGGACTCAATTTTTGCTTTAATAATGCTGTATCTGTTATGTTGTGAGATAAAATTCTTCAGACCTCAAAATATTTCATTGGTGTGATACAACAGATTTCATTCTCACTGCTCAAAGTCATAGTTGATCATAGTAAGAGCCTGCTATAACTTGCTCTCCCCTTAGCTGTTAGAGTCAGTTCCTTGATGAAATATATGAATAGATGTTAGCAGAGATAAAGAAGAAATATATTCGAAAATAAAAATTAGCCCATCCTTTCTAATCCTAAATAGAAATTATAGTGAATATGCTCTCTACTTTTTTGGCAACCAGATTTAAGTTAATTCAAAGATAATACTTATTTGAGGAAGTGATATCAATTTAATGATAAACAGTTGTGAAAATAGACAAAAAAGCTTTCATAAGGTTTTATTAACTAGGAAAAATGTTAGCCGTTTTATAATATTTTATTAACAAGTTATAATCAACATTTATCAGTGACAAAAGATCACACTTATATGGCATTAAAAACCTGCAATATAAAAGCTGTAGTGCCAGTGCTGTACATAATAGTTAAAATACTCTTCAGTCTGCCTTAATTGGCTTGAAAATTTTGAGCCTCTTAACTAATGGTTATTTTCTAACTAAAATATAAAACTTAATAATTTTTCTCATGTTGGAAAACTTCAGGCCTTCTAGGGACTCTTAAAGCCTATTTCCCTATTACACTCTGTACTATGTAAATAATCATTTCACCTTAATTTGATTCAGCAAACTTGACTTTCAGTTCACTTGTGGAGGAAGCTGATTTTGGGTGAAAGGTAGAACCTTGTAAAAACCCCTAAACTCATTCACTTGGCTAAAAATGGGTGGTAGTTAGATATAGCCTCAGGCTTATGAATGGGAGATTTAAGAGTAGTGTGTAGTAATATATTACTTCTTTTGTAGCTCAGCTTCTTTTGTGATGGAATAAGTCCAGAGTACATATGAATGGAAGATGGCATCACCCACCTGGTGGCAGTTAGCCTAGAAATACTTGAATATTTCTGTATGAGGCTATATTTAGAACTGGATCAGTTTTTATAGAGGTTGTCAATAAACTGGTATTCCAGATGCGGATAGAGAATGTTCTACTCAGCTCTGATTATGCCTCTACTAGAGAAGTGTTATTTTTCTTGGACTCAGTTTGTTAAAGGAACATGAGGTGCTTTGGTAAAGTAGAAAGACAAGTCAGAAAGATAAGAAAATGGGGAAAATATAATTTAACTGTGAGGATGTTTGAAAGGAAAATTATTGTTAGCCCTTTAGAAGTAGGAAGGTTTATTCCTAGGATTAGCTAACAATTTCTCAACTCCAGGGTAGAAAATAAAGTTCTTTTATATATAACTATACGAATTAGATAGCTATATTGATTCATTGAATGGTGTACTTCCTTTTCCTCTCCTCAAAATCTGACTTGCATAAATCCCAAGCATGGGGATTAGTCACTTTATTTATTGTTCATTGAGAACCACAGGCGTTTATTGACTGAAGGAGTTATATGGTCATACTTGCACTTCAGGAAAAATCACTTTGTTAGCTTTTAAAATTATTTATTCTGCCTCACCCTCCCCGCACCATAGAAAGCATCATCTAGCAAAATATATAGATTTTGTCGTTCATGTTTCAACTTCTCAGCTCATTCTCTGGAGGTGAGCATTCACAAGTTATTCTTCAAATATTAAATCCCTAGTTATATATAGTGTTCTCTTGGGTATACTCAGTTCATTCTTCATTATCTCATATAGTTCCTTCCAACTTTTAAAGCATATTTTATGTCATACATAAACACCAATACATGCACAAATATATGCTAGTGTGATATATCGAATAGAGAGCTGGTCTCTGAGTCTGACTTGGGTTCAAATCCCATTGCCACTGAGACTTGACTGTGTGGTCCTGGGAAAGTCATTTGGCCTCTCAGTGCCTCAGGCAACCCTGAGATTTTTTATTATAAGAGAACATACTTTGCTAACGTAAGATTCCTTACTGGAAGTTTCGTATAAGAACAAAATTATTAGTCTAGTCAAAAATATATGTGTGTGTGTGTGTTTGTGTTTCCTTTTAAAGAGATCTTTTTTTATGGTCTATACTTGGACCAATATGGTAGATACGAGGGAGTATTTTCTGATGCTTGGTGATGCCTAGATAGAATAATATTCCACTGAAGGGTAGATATGGACTCTTTCTTTTCTGTCAGGATTAAAAATAAATGTGGGGAGCAGCTAGGTGGGTCAGTGGATTGAGAGCCAGGCCTAGAGATGGGAGGTCCTAGGTTCAAATATGACCTCAGACACTTCCCAGCTGTGTGACCCTGGGCTAGTCACTTGACCCCCATTGCCTAGCCCTTACCACTCTTCTGCCTTGGAACCAATACACAGTATTGATTATAAGGTGGAAGGTAAGGGCCTAAAAAAATAAATAAATGGTGATGTTTAACTACCTGATATACAGCATCATAGATTTAGAGCTAAAAGGAAACTTAGCTGGTGATTTCTTTTTTCTTTTTCTTTCTTTCTTTTTTTTTTTTTTAATATATTTTTAAACCCTTAACTTCTGTGTATTAGTTCCTTGGTGGAAGAGTGGTAAGGGTAGGCAATGGGGGTCAAGTGACTTGCCCAGGGTCACACAGCTGGGAAAGTGTCTGAGGCCAGATTTGAACCCAGGACCTCCCGTCTCTAGGCCTGGCTCTCAATCCACTGAGCTACCCAGCTGCTCCTGGTGATTTCTTTTTTAAAAATTTTTTAATTTTTTAGAAAAATTTTCCATGGTTACATGATTAATGTTCTTTCTCCCCCCTCCAAACACCCCCCCCCCCCCCAGCTGAGGCACATATCTACTGGGTTTTACATGTGTCATCGATCAAGACCTATTTTCATATTATTGATAGTTGTACTGGGGTGGTCGTTTAGAGTCTACATCCCAAATCATATCTGCATTAACTCATGTATTCAAGCAGTTGTTTTTCTTCTGTGTTTCTGTTCCCACAGTTCTTCTTCTGAATGTGGGTAGCGTTCTTTCTCATAAATCCCTCAGAATTATCCTGGGTCATTGCATTGCTGCTAGTAGAGAAATCCATTACATTTGATTTTACCACAGTGTATCAGTCTCTGTGTACAGTGTTCTCCTGGTTCTACACCTTTCACTCTGCATCAATTCCTGGAGGTCATTCCAGTTTATTATTCCTTTGAGCACAATAGTATTCCATCACCGGCATATATCACATTTTGTTTAGCCATTCCCCAATTGAAGGGCATACCCTCGTTTTCCAATTTTTTGCCACTACAAAGAGTGCGGCTATAAATATTTTTGTACATGTCTTTTTCCCTATGATCTCTGGGGTATAAACCCAGCAGTGGTATGACTGGATCAAAGGGCAGACAGTCTTTTAGTGCCCTTTGGGCATAGTTCCAAATTGCCATCCAGAATGGTTGGATCAATTCACAACTCCACCTAGCTGGTGATTTCTTAACCTTTTTTATGTCATTAACTCTTGGTAGTCTGGTGAAGCCCCAGACATTAAAAAAATACATAAATAAAACACAGAAGATTTCAAAGGAAATATTATATTGAAATAGTTCCCTAGATATTTATATGTGCCTATATGTGTGTACATAGACAAAGAAATGGATTTTTCAAAAAAGTTCACAGATTTAAGATTTAGAATTCCTAAAAATCCTAGTCTAGTCTCTTCTTATTTTTTATAAGTGAGGCAACTGAGACCCAGAAAGTGCCTTGCCAAATGGACACAGCTAAATGTAATTAACTGCCTTGGTGTTTTGTTTTTTTTTAACCCTTACCTTCCTCTAAGAAATCAACAGTGTATATTGTTTTAAGGTAGATGAAGGGTAAGGGCTAGGCAATGGGAGTTATGTGACTTGCTTAGGATCACACAGCTAAGATATGTCTGATTTAAACCCAGGTCCTCCTGACTCTAGGCTTGGCATTCTAGCCACTAAGTTTCCCACTGTCCCTTAAGTGCCATGGTTTTGGGTCCTTTGACTTCGAATTCAGTACTCTTTGAACAATACAAAGGGGCCACCTGTGAATGTATTATCAACAAAAAGAGTTGGACTGCAACTTTTTTACCTAGCACTATAACTCCAGGACATTTCATAGATTTTCATCCTATTTTTTTTCAGGAATATTGTCTTTTGCTCTTGCAAATTATGTTTTAAAGTACTACATTTTCTAATGTGCTTTTTACATTCAAAGAATAAATTAGAGTAGTACATCTACTTTAGCACTTTGGTGTATTTTGCTTGAAGAATCTATTGGCTAGCTAATAACTGCTAGGAATAAAAGCTCAATCTTCTGATGCTGGTTCCAGTGTCCTTTCTACTATATCATTCATACTATTTGGTTTTTAAGTTTGATGTTTAAGGAACAAAAAACCACAACTTCCCCATTATTGTAACTGATGTTAAAATCTCCAGTTGTTGGCTCCTGGCACTAGAATTTGGTTAGAAGTATACTTTCATTGTTGCTTAACAACTTTTACCCCACTATATAAACCATGAGATGCTTTATAAATGTGAATAATAGTTGATTGTTTTGATAATGATAATGATAATGATGAAGAACCTGCAGAAGATCTGTCCTTTACTTTATCCCTCATTGTTGACAGCTTTTTTGCTGAGTGAAGGTCCTTTTAGGGTCAGGCCTTATGGTATTCTGAGAATCAGAATGAACTTCAATATATGCTAATTAACTCGCCATCTGATCTCAAAGTTTTGTTGCTAGTTAGGAGAGTTACCTTGGAAGTCATTTAACTTTTTTCTGGTCTTCAGTTTTCTAGTCAATAAAATAATCAGGTTGGATTACATGATTTCTATAATATTTCAGTATAAAATTCTGTGACATTTGTAGAGGAAACACTGCACAGTATAAAACATCACTGGCCCTGGAGCCGGAGACCATGTGTTCAAATCCCATCTCTAACTTTGAGTAATACACTTAACCTCTCAAGGATGTGGTATCCTCATTTGAGAAGCCCTTTCTAGCTCTAGAGCTATGATTTTCTGAAATGCTCCATTTTGAAGCAAATTATACTAGAGAAAGTGGCTTCTCCATTTCCCTTATACTTGAAAAGCACGGAGGCAGTAGAGGTAACTATCACACTCATCAATATCTACTTTCTTCCTGGTTTGAGCTACCACCTACCGCTGACTTCAATGCCCATTCTTATTCTTGTTCTCCCTTATTATCTCCTTTTGTTTCTTCATAACTTGTCTAGTTGAATGCCCAAAGAAAAGGAAGTGGAGAGGAGTAAAAATATTATTGCCATTTTAAGCATTAATACACATGCATGTATTTATACATAAATATGCATATGTATTTGCATATGTATATGCAGCACAGATGTACATGTATATTCTTATATGTAAGAACTCACATATTAATATAAATGCTAATTTTTAAATTGGTCTAGTTTTTTAGCATTAAAATATCAGATTTGTATATCCATTTACTATACTGAGATGCTTCAAAAATCTTAGAGATGTTTTAAACTACTAAAGCTATTTAAACAAAAATGAAAGTAGAGATCAATTCATATGGTACAGCTATACCTCTTGAGGTGCAGTGCCATTCATTAAGTAAAACATTGTGAAATAGTATAGAGCAGTGATGGGCAAACTTTTTAAAGAGGGAGCCAAAGGAAAGGAAATGCTCAACTGTCAGTCTGTTTCTAAGTCAGCTCTTTTGAAGTTTTACTGTATTGTACCCTACCCATTGTATTCGTCAGATCAGAAATAATGTAGAACATTTTGGGCTGCATCTGGCCCACGGCCCTGCCGTAGTTTGCCCATCACTAGTATAAAGTGTGTGGTGTGTGCAGAGAAGGCTAGCACCTATGGTCTGAAGACTTGCCAAGTCCTTTTTAGCCCTGTTCTTCTACCTTAGATGTCTACCTGTCATTCAGCTCTCAACCTGTGGCTCCAAAAAGCTGTAGTATAGAAGAAGAAGAAGACACAGGATAGAACTTTGGGAATTCTAGGATGTGATATAAATGAGGATCTATGAGTAAAATTATTTGACAGACTGGTTTTGGGTAAGAATATCAATTTATTGATTAGGCTAGCATTATAACCAATACAATGATAGGTCAGTAGCCCCCTCAAATGATCAAGAACCCTGAAACTCCTTCTGTCAGCTCTATAAAGGGAAGCTCATTCAGCCCCTCCCTTGAACATCCTCAGATATCTCTAATTGGTAAATAGCTAATTAGAACAAACCTATAAGTGATGAAGAAAATGTAGATAGGAAGGAGAATCATTATCTCTCTTTTATTAACCAAATTTTGTTAAAAGGTAAAAATTCCTTGGAATTTAAAGAAAATGTAAAAAGTACTAAATAGCAACTATTCTCATTTGCAGAGAACCCCAAGCTTATTCCACCAGAAGATAACATAACATAAAAGGTCCACACTCAGCACAAAAATCTTACACCAAATACTTATTGCTTCCTTCAGTCTAGCTATGTTACTGCACCCTAATGGCAAAACTGAATATAGACCCATTTGGGCTTGTGTCTGAGCCCCCTATGCCTTATTTTTACAGCCACTTAAAGGTTCTTCCTTTATGAATCGCCTTTCTTCCACAACCTTCCAAGTTTCCTGTTCAGGATGTATTTTAACAAATTGTATTAAACCTGTTTTGGTTACCACTGTATTTGTTAAACAACTACCATTTATTATGCTTCCTGATAATATGACTTCTGATTGGTATGATGATCCAGGTATATATGCCTTGCAATTAATTTCTGACAGTTTAAGTCATCCCATACATTTAATTGCATCCTTTATACTAGGTATACATCAAGTCCAAATCGAATTGAAGTCACTTCAATTAAAAAGAAAAGGGAGAGATGCCGAGAGCCCCCCAGAGAAATGAGGTTCCATCAAGTCAGTGCAGTTTGACATGATCCTACACTGACTCCTGTGACCTGAAAACTGGCCATAGGATGGATGGAAAACCCAATCAGACCTCTCTGTGTGACTCCCTTCTGACCAATACTTTTTATTATTGAAATTATTATAATTTATATCTTTAGGAAAACCCCAACTCTTATAGTCTAGATACAGAAATCCCCTTATAGAAATGCCCTAAACACTATAATAAATCAGCATCTAATGAGTTAATAGTTCATACCCTCAGCTAAATAGCAGAAGCTGCTTTAATCTCTTTCTGTCTTAGAAATTTGAAGGACACAGCCTGGCAAATCAAAATATTTTTTTGCTTCACTATTTTCCCAAGCTGAACTTAAAGGTTCTCACACTAAACCTACCTTTTGAAATATGTTGAAGGTCGGTTATCAAAATAATAATCGGATAACATAAGATCTTGGTAGCCTTGAATTTCTGTTTAGACTAAAAAGTAATCTATATGAAAAAATGTACTCTGCATGCCAATTTCTATGTAACCTTGAGCTTTACTCTGTTTAGAGAAAAAAAATGTAATTCATGCCAGCATCTGGGAACTTGAGAGAAAGGTATAAAAAAATAAAGATATTAACAGGAAGTTCTCAGAACAGCTTTTGCAACTCCACTGTTTCCGACTCTCTCTCTCTCTCTCTCTCTCTCTCTCTCTCTCCCTCTCCCCACCTTCCTCCCTCCCAGGATATCTGGAGCTGCTAGTGGCCACTGAGAATACTACTGCTTCTTGAGGCTATAGGTGAGAGTTGAGTGACAAGTGGACACCAAAAGTAGATGCAGATTGTATCTTAGAAAGAGGTCATAGATGACAGTTGTACAGTAAATTGGACAAATTTAAGTACATTAAAATTTGTTCAAATGTACCTAGTCTAGTTTTTAGAAATGATTTTAGCTTTAGTCTTTAACATTGGGAACTATTTGCAGTTTTAATTTGTTTCTATAATTATGTAAGAGAAATACATTTTGCATTTATTCTTAGAAGGGCTCATATTTTATTAATAAGATTTTTTTTGATTTGGAAAATTTTAATTAATTTAGAATATTTTTACGTGGTTACAAGATTCATGTTCTTTCCCTTTCCTCCCCCACTCCCTCCTGTGTAATCCCATTGGGTTTTACATGTGTCATTGATCAAGACCTATTTCTATATTATTGATATTTGCACTAGGGTGCTCGTTTAGAGTCAATATCCCCAATCATATCCCCATCAACCCATGTGATCAGGCAGTTGTTTTTCTTCTGTGTTTCTACTCCCACAGTTAGTTCTTCCTCGAATGTGGATAGTGTTCTATCTCATAAGTCCAGAAAGGTTCATTATTTTAAGGCTTAACCAGTATCCTATTTTATATTAATGTTTTCATTGTTGTTTTTCAAGGATTTCAAAATTCTACTAGCAATTAAGTGACATAGTTATGCTTTCAATTTAGTTTTATGGAAACTTGCTTTCCAAAAATGAATAGATTTTAAACTGAAATGTTTCTATAAAAGTATGGTTTATCAGTGATTGAGATTTCCTCTATTGCAAAATTCCTTTTGGCATAGTATTTTTATGACTACAACTTTATGAGCTATGGATATTGTAAATATTAACCTTTTATAGATGAAGAAATCTAACTCTTGAGAAGTTGTGACTTGGTCTAGGTAACACAGGTTTCAAGATTGGGATTGAAATTCAGACCTCTTGACCCTAGGCCAGCAATGGGCAACCTTTTGAGCTTGGTATGTCAAAATTTGCCCCAAAACTGAGCATAACTCAGGTGGTGTGTCACTTCGAGAAAAAAAACCCATAATTTTGTGATATTTGCAGTTTAAATAACAAAAATATATAATTATAATATATAACTGTATTTAATAAACCAAAATAGGTAAATTAATATAGGTAGAATTGTCATCTATAGCGCAAGGAGTGTCTACACTGTAAGAATTAAAATTTAGTTATTATAGTTATATCTTTAAAATATGTGGCCGCCAGGAATCAACAATTCAGGTTGATTCCGTAATTAAATCAGACCCAAGTCAGCATCGGGTTGAGGAGTTTATTTACAATCAGGAAAGTGAGTAGGGATAAAGAGAAGAGGGAGGTAGAAGACTAAATAAATGAAGCTGTAAGCCGCAAGGCCCAACAGCCGGATAGGCAGAGTTTAGAATTGGCCCAGCTAGGCCAAGGAAGCCAGCCTAACTTACCCACGTGACAATACCGAGTGTAATCTGTCTGTGGTCTCAGGAGATGCTTCTTCTTCCAGTTCCAGACGCCAACTAACTCTACAGGAAGTTCACTAACTTAAAGAGAGTGTGTCTTTCATCACTTCCTGTGGTCCACCTCTAATTCAAATGGACAAATGGCAGTTTCTACATTGATTTGGACTGCCCAAAGGGCAGTCCCTTATTCTTGATTTGTTACTTATGGTCACGTGTGGGTAACTCGTCTCCCCTCCCCACTAAGGGAGGTGGGAGTGACATCATTAGCACGCCTGTGTTGAGTAGATTCTTGACTATTAAATGGGATCTGGCTATTCTATTTACACAANCCTGTGTTGAGTAGATTCTTGACTATTAAATGGGATCTGGCTATTCTATTTACACAACACTACACTACAGCAAATGTTTCATCCTCGGCATGCGGCCCCATACTCATCAAAAATGGCTATGCTTGTCAGTGGTTTGCCATCACCGTCTTAGGCCCTTATGATATCTCTGTCACTGTGTATTTTTTCTAAGTTTATCTCTCCAATTCAAAAGTAAAATTGAATTTTAAGCTATTAGCTATCTTGGATGTCCCTTATAGATCTTAAATTCATTAGGTCCCAGATTCATTATCTTTCTTCCAGGCCAGGGCACTAGCTTCTTTTAGTTAGCTAGGCTTGCAACTCCCCACTCTCTCCTATTCCTCCTTTCCATATCCAATCTGTTGCCAAGGCCTGTCAGTTCTACCTCTATAACATCTCTAGTATAGCCCCTTTTTTCTCTGCCTGATACTGCCACCTTCCCTGGCACAGATCCTTATTACTTTATGCCTGTATTGCAGTAACCGTCTGGCTGGACCCTTTCCCCAAGCCTATTCCCCTTTTCAGGCAATCCATTCTGCTTTCCAGATGATCTTAAGGAGCAGTCTGATTATTTCACCCTCTCTCTCCGAACATCTCCAGGATCAAATCCTTTGTTTGGCTTTTAAAGTCCTTCCTAATCTAATCCCCTTCTGTCTTTCTGGTTTTCTTACAAGTATTCTACAATCCAGTGACACTGCCCTCCTTTCTGTTCTTGCATAAGATTGGCCTCTATCTCCTGACTTTATGTAGCTCTATGTATGTATGGGGGTTATCTGAGGCCAGAATTGAACCTAGGAAGATGAGTCTTCCTGCTTCAAGCCCAGCTCTGTGTGTGTGTGTGTGTGTGTGTGTGTGTGTGTGTGTGTGTGTATCTGAGACCAGATTTGAACTCAAGAAGATGAGTTTTCTGACTTCAGGCCCAACACTCTCTCCTCTGTGCCAGCTAGTTGCACCACCATGTGTTTTGTTTTTTAAAATTCATTTTTTAAACCCTTACCTTCCATCTTGGAGTCAATACTGTGTATTGGTTCCAAGGCAGAAGAGTGGTAAGGGCTAGGCAATGGGGGTCAAGTGACTTGCCCAGGGTCACACAGCTGGGAAGTGTCTGAGGCCAGACTGAACCTAGGACCTCTCGTCTCTAGGTCTGGCTCTCAATCCACTGAGCTACCCAGCACCCCCCCACACTTCCAACATGTGTTTTAACTGGTTGTCCCTGCCTGGAATTTTCTCCTCTCATTTCATATCTCCTTGCTTCCTTGACTTTCCTTTAAGTGTCAGCTATACTCTCATCTTCTAAAGCCTTTCCTGATCTACTTTGATTCTGATTCCTTCTTTTTGTTGATCATCTCCAATTTATCCTGGATATGTTTTGCTTGGAAATAGGTTTCCAACTCCATTAGACTTGTGAACTCCTTGAGATTATTGGTCTGTTTTTTGTTTTTCTTTATGTCTCAAGCATTAATAAGTGCTTATTAGATAGAAAAAAAGGAATGTTAGAATAATTCCAAAGCAAAATAACAGATTAGTCTTGTTTTCATGCCCTCCCCCTACAAAATAGCCACACTGAATTCTTTGTTATATACATACATACATACATACATACATATATATATATTTATTACTGTCTTAAAAGGGAAACTATAACTGACATTAAAGCTTTCTATTGTAAATTATTTGTGGAAAAAAAGACTTTTGGAACACAGTTTGTGGAGAAAATGTGAAATAATACTGGATTTGGAGACAGAACACTTGTTTGAAATTGAGCAGATTGATTTAGGCCAGTGATGGCCAGCCTTTTAGAGACCATGTGCCATGCCCCACCTCCCCACTGAATGTCTGGTGCACCTTGTACCCCCTTTCCCACACAGGAGAGGGAGGAAGTACTCCCTTTGGGCTGCTGGGCAGAGGGACATGTAGAGAGGGGAAGAGGAGTGGTCCGAGTGCTCCGCTCCCCTCCAGCTCTGCCGCCTGTGAGTTGCTCACATATAGCTCCCATTGGGCTATAGGGCAGAGGAATAGGTGAAGTGAAAAAATGTCATCAGGCATGGTGGAGAGGGAGAGGGGAGAAGCCCTGCCCCAGTCCCTCTGCCTTTCTAGTAACCAGCTCAGGGAGTCGGGGTGAGGAGTGGGCACATGCCCAAAGAGAGCATCCTGTGTATCATCTTTGGCATGTGTGCCAGGGGTCTACCATCACTGATTATGGACAGATCACTTAAATTCCTTGGACTTTGTTTTTTTTTTTTATCTTTAAAGTGAAGCAATTGGGAATATCTCTTAAGATCCCTTTCAGCTCTAAATGCTGATAAGACTTAAGAAAATTCTGGTCTAATGGTAAAAGTACAGGTCAAGAGTAAGGAGACACAGTTTCTAGTCCTGAGTATAACTAAACTTCTTGGATGACCTTTGGAAAGTCACTTAACAGCTTTATGTTCTAATTTATAAAAGAGATATATTTGTTTTCTCTTACAGGATTTTTGTGAGGATAAAATGGAGTAATAGATTTAAGAATCATGTTAAAAAGTCAGACAATTATAAAGTTGTTAAATATTTATTAATTTTGAGATTATTATATATCATTTACCTTTAACTTCCTTACATTTTCCCTCAACCCCAGTTATTGCTGTGTAATGTCAAGCATGGACAGAACCAATCAGACTGAGCTTGAATCCTTCCTCCAAAGCCCTGTTCTACTTTCTACTCAGAGCTCATTGGGACCTCCCTTTCTTAATGATTATGGGCCTGAGCCTCTCAAGGCCCCCATTATTGAACAGACATGGCTACACACTGCTTTCATGAGCAGGGAGTTAGCAATTATTATCCTTTGGAAAGCTGAAAGACCACCAGAGCTTACCATCTACCCTGCTACTATACTATACTATACTATACTATACTATACTATACTATACTATACTATACTATACTATACTATACTATACTGTACTATACTGTACTATACTGTATTATACTATACTGGGCCTTTCCATCCTCCTTTCATGGCACTAGAATAACCATCGTATTTCCACCTAACTTAATAGCACATAGTAAAACTAAAACTTTTTTTCATTCATTTCTTCTTCCATCAGTTTTCATACTTATCTAATTAGGAAAGACCTGGGTTTCAATGGTAGGTAATTTCCCAGACTCTTATCTTGCAAAAAAGGTAGCATTGGCAGAGAGAATTCCTACATGAAGGAAATCCCAGGTCCGGTCCTTTCTTTGTAGTGTAACTTGGACAGCAGTTCTGTGGCTTAAAAACTTCAATATTTAAAGAGCATTGAAGAATCTTTGAAAGCCAATGTTTGGAATATATTTTCTATATGTGTTTCTTCTGAGGGCTGAATGGGCAGTTGAAATGGTGTGCGGAGGCAACTTTACTCTAGAAATCTTTGGAGAGTTATTTCTTTTGTAAGTGCTCACTAATATCCTGCTAGGTCCTACTTTTTTTTAAAAACCACTATCCTTAAGGTTGAGTGTTTTGACTTCGGTTTTTTCCTTTATCTCGTGTGTGTGTGTGTGTGTGTGTGTGTGTGTGTGTGTGTGTGTGTGTGTAGATATATTACTGTTTTATAGTGTTTATGGACATGAGTTTTCTGTTGAATTTAACAAATTTTTGATTGTTTACTTGTTATAAAGTTCTAAAGTAGATGCTGTTCCAAATTTCATAGCCTAAGGCCATATGTCAGTTGCTTCAAATAGTTTAAATATTCTAGCAATGAAATATTACCCACATAGTACTATTGTATTAAGTCTAAGATATATTAAATGTGTATGCAAATAGCTTTATGTTGATAATTGAGCAAAGCAATTGATTTCCTTACAATGTTGTAAAGAGAGCTTTAATACTTGTACTTTGAGAAGTACTTTAAGCAATAAAGGGGAAATTTTCTGCCCCCAAATGTATAATAAGCAAATATTGGTTTGGGAATTGGGACTTCTCATTATGTTTTTGTTATAAAAAAGAATATAGCAAGCATCTAGAAAAACGGGCTATATTAACAATAGTAGAACCTAATTATGGAGCATATAGGCTTTCCAAAGGAAGAATAGTAACCCTTCTAGTATTGTTTCTTTTTGGAAATATTATTTGATAGAGGAGTGAAAATGTAGCAAAATGTTATAGGATGATTACAAATTAAATTTTTGTGGTCATTAAATTTAGCCTTATTGAAACTAATCTTGGATTATCAAACTGTTGATATTTGTAAACCATTTAGCTTACAACAAGCCTGTAAAGTAGGACTATTTTGTCTATTTAACATATAAAAACTGAGTCTTTAAGAGGTTTATAACTTGAAATTCTGGAATTTTAGCTGGTAGCAAGTAGTAGAACTGGAATTTGAACATGGGTCTTTTGATTCCCAGTCTAGCCCTATTTCCACCTATCATACTACCTCCCCTGGTTATATATTTATCATCTCATTGAATCTGTGTCATAATTTATGCTGGGTATAGTTATCTATAGTAACTTAAAAAATATATTACAAAGATTTTCCTGCAAGAATCTTTTCAAACTCTAGCATATTTATAGTATCAGTAAAATAATTATCTAAAATATTTTGGGGAGGAAGAGAACTAGAGATTTCTGATGTAAAATTTAACTTTCACATGAATTGGCTAGGAAATTAAAGTTTGGAGGAAGTTAAAATTTCTTTTGGTGTTTCACAGTTGCCATTGTTAGCCCCATACCACTAGGGAAGTAGGAATATTCTTTTCATCAGACAGATGGCATTGTCAGCATTGGGCTCTTCCAACAGCATCTAATGAGATTTCATGGCGATTTTAGATGATTTTTTTAATCACAAATTTGAAATCTTTTTAAAATATAACATGTGATTGTAGCATAGGAAACTAGTATTTTAAATGGCTTAATTTTGGATATTTTACAATTTCCAAGGAATTTGGATGTGTTACGTCATACAGTTTTTGTACCTAGGGGATTTTGTTCTTCCATGTACCACCATTGGACAGTTGACATTTTGTTTCTCTTATAATCACTGAAGGATATTTCTTATTCAAATATGCTCTTGGGTCTAGCCCATTGACCTACTACCCTATTACCTGCTTTCAGTTCGCTTGGTCATCAATTGCTATTCCCACTCCTGGTTAGGAGCTAGCTTGAGGAAGCTACCTTTCAATCTAATATTTTGAAGGGGCTCTGTGAAGTTACTTTTAGTATGGAAAAGTAACAGATGGCAGGTGCCCTTGCCCTTCATTTCTAGCATTTGTCTGGATTAGGCAGGCCATGGATAATAAACATAAAGCTTGTACTATTGCCAATCCTTATGTCATACTCCCATACCACTTATTGGTGGGAGAGAGATACTTTTCCTTTGGCTGACTAACAGCTATTTACAAACTTATCATTGCCTGAACAGTGCTTCCAAACCTGGGACTGAGATACTGGGTGTGTATCAGCATTATTCTCTATCAGTTCTAATTTGGTATTTAGTTTGCTTTTCTAGTTTAAGAAATGACCATTGAAGTCTTTGGTGGCTTTTTAAATTATATTTGGAAGTGGTAAAAGTTGCTTGTAGGGACATTTGTGATATTTCATAAAGTGTAAAGTTGAATGTTTTCCTCTTGCTTAGCTTATTGTAATGGTAATTGGGGTAATTCTCTTTTTTAAAGAGATTTTATTTTCCCAATTACATGTAATAACAACTTTCCACATAATGTTTTCCAAAATTAGAAGATCCAGATTATCTCTCTCCATCCCTTCCCTCTCTCCTCTTGGAGATGGTAAGCAATAATTGATTTTTTTGATAATTGGTACTCAGACTCTGTATCATATTTGTTATATATTAGTAATAAAGAATGTATTACCTTGAAGTTGAAGTAGAAAACATTGAAGACAAACAAAAAGCTACAAAAATGAAACTCATTCATTTTGGTTTCTTCATTTATTAGAAAATGCTTGTATTTCTGTGAGGAGTAGTTTATTTAATTTAATTTTTATTCTGACCTGCAAGATTTTATTGAATTAATTAATATAGAATGTTTTTCCATGGTTACATGATTCATGTTCCTTCCCTCCCCTTCTTCCACTTCTCTCCCATAGCCAATGAGCAATTCCACTGGGTTTTACATGTGTCATTGAGAAGATCTATTTCCATATTACTAATATTTACATTAGGGTGATTGCTTAGAGTCTACATCCCCAATCATAGGTCTATCACCCATGTGATCAAGCAGTTGTTTTTCTTCTGTGTTTCTACTCCCACAGTTCTTCCTCTGAATGTGGATAGCTTCTTTCTCATAAATCCCTCAGAATTATCCTGGATCATTGCGTTGCTGCTAGTAGAGAAGTCCATTATGTTCGATTGTACCATAATGTATCAGTCTTTGTGTACACTGTTCTCCTGGTTCTGCTCCTTTCACTCTGCATCAGTTCCTGGAGGTCATTCCAGTTCACATGGAATCAAGGAGTAGTTTAGATTTATGTCAGGAAAGTACTTTAGACATTTGTATTGTCTAGTCATTTAATAGGCAGCTAGATTGTGCAGTAGATAGAAGTCCTAGTTCAAATGTAGTATAAGAAGACACTTAGTAACTGTGTGACTGTTGGCAAGTCACTTAGCCTGGCTATCTCAGTTTCCTCAATCACCCTGGGTTGTGAGGATCAAATGAGTTAATATTTGCCAAGCACTTAGCACAGTGCCTGGCACATACTGGCTTCTTAATAACTATCCTTTTCCTTTTTTTTCCCTCTTATTTTACAGGTGAGGTGAGTGAGGCCTAGAAAGAGTGTGACTTATCCTAGCTCACATAGGTGGTCAGTGGTGGAGGAACACAGATACTCTGATTGCAAATCTATTGCTTTTTCAATTGTCCTACAGTTCTCCTTGTCTTCTAAAAACTTTAAAACTTGTGATGAAAAAAACCAAGATTTTGTAGCTTACTCAAATAATACTTTGAGATTTAAATATCTCTTTTAACTCAGCATCCTCCCCTCTCCAAAAAGCAAACAAAAAACAAAACCAGCTAGATTATTAGAGCCATTTGAATTATAAGAACATACTATTTCTGATCTAGTGAATTTTTTATTTTCTTGTTGAAGGACAGATGGACAATTCTGGATTCTCCCAAACCATTTATATTTGGTTTTAAAATTCATTGTATGATTTTTGGGGAGTAGGTAGGAGACAGAACTGGTATGATTTACCTTGCCCATTATTTGAGTCAATCTAATACTAAAATTAGGTGGCAGTCAGGAAGTACTCATCACTTGAATAGAGCTGAAGAAATCTAACCTATGACTTAAAAATTTGCTATGCATAATCTAAATAGTTAATGTTTAGTTTGCATTTGAATATCAGACATTGGATCAAGTTATTTCATATCACAAAATTTCATTTTATTAATAGAAGCTGTGAACTTGTTCTTGAAATAATATGGCATCTCATCTATAAATTTCTGTCAGTAACATTTTATAGAATTGTTTTATGTTTCTGGCCTAGATTTGCCAAATGTGGGAGTTATAACTCTACAGAAAAAAAAATGACCACATTTTTCTAGACAGCTGGAGATGAAATAGGCGTCAGTGGTTCCTAAGGCTAATTTGGGAATAAATTGAAGTTATAGAGCCAATAGCAACTCAAGATGCTTATATTTGAGTACATTCATAAGGATGGTACAATATAGCAGTGAGGTAAGCCAAGAGCTTTGAAACTTAAAACCAGTGCAACCTCATGGATCAACCTTTGCTTGGGGACCAGTAAGATTTATGTTGGCATTGAATTTCTATTACTACTTTTGGACATGGCAGACTAGAAAAATATTTTTATAATATTGTGATACTTAATAGGAATTTAGTAGTAATTCACGGTCGACTAGGAAAAACTTATCAAAAGGTATATTATTGAACCTCATTGTTCAAGGGTTTGTGGGTTTTGTTTTTTTTTTTTTTTTTTTTGTATTTTGTGTTTATTCTGCAAAGATAACATTCACTACGTATCATCATGTTCCAAAGTATAACATTAGATCTGTTTGTGGATTTTAACATAACAGATTTCTATTGCATATTTCCCTTTACCCTTCCTTCCATGCAGTGTTTACCTGGATAATCTGAAGTCTTTCAGAAATTAATCAGTGCAATTGCCATAGTTTTCTGTTATTATGGTTTTGTATTCTTAAGCTTTATAGGAAAAGGAAAGGAGAGGCTAAGTCAGCAGCCCAGGAAGCCCTCAACTCCATTAATGTCATCATTTTTTATGGTATTGGTGGGTATACAGAGGGAGAGAGGGTAGGAAGGAAGGAAGGAAAGAGATGGAGGGAAGATGTGAGGTAAGGAAGATGTCAGGTGGGGGATTGAAGGAGAGAAGGATTACATAAGAGAGCATTTATTAAACATTTATTATGTGTCAAGCGAGGGATACAAAGATAAGAGTGAAATAATCCTGGTTCTCAGAAAACTTTATTGGAGGAGATTATAACATAGACCATATCTAAGTATGTTCAAAACAAATGCAAAGTATTTTTTAAAATATTTTTTATATTTTAAAATATATTTTAAATATTTTAAATAAAAATATTTATTAATATTTATTTTTTAGAAAAGTTAACATGGTTATTATAATTCATGCTCTTACTTTCCCCTTTCCCTCCCCCTATGGCTGATGTGTATTTCCACTGGTTTTAACATGTGTCATTGATCGAGACCTATTTCCAAATTGTTGATAGTTGCATTGGTGTGGTAGTTTCGAGTCTATATCCCCAATCATGTTTGCCTCAATCCATGTGTTCAAGCAGTTGTTTTTCTTCTGTTTCCACTCCTGTAGTTCTTTTCTATAAGTCCCTCAGAACTGTCCTGGGTCATTGCATTGCTGCTAGTACAGAAGTCCATTACATTTGATTTTACCAGAGTGTATCAGTCTCTGTGTACAATGTTCTTCTGGCTCTGCTCCTTTCACTCTGCATCAATTCCTGGAGGTCTTTCCAGTTCACATGGAATTCCTCCAGTTTATTATTCCTTTGAGCACAATAGTATTTTATCACCAGCATTTTGTTCAGCCATTCCCCAATTGAAGGGCATATGCTCATTTTCCAGTTTTTTGCCACCACAAAAAGCGCAGCTATAAATATTTTCATACAAGTCTGTTTATCTATGATCTCTTTGGGGTACAGACCCAACAATGGTATGGCTGGATCAAAGGGCAGGCATTCTTTTATAGCCCTTTGAGCATAGTTCCAAATTGCCAGCCAGAATAGTTGGATCAGTTCACAACTCCACCAACAATGAAATGCAAAGTATTTTGAGGGAGGAATGTTGACAGATTGGGGCATCAGTAAAAGCCAACGTACAAGATGGTACTTGACCTAAAGTCTTATTTAAAATTTAATTTATTTTTTATTCAAAGTCTTAAAGAAAAGGAGAGATTATAAAGTTGTGGGAGGGGATAAGATGGAAGGTATAGGGTACAAAATCCATTATGAAAGCATTGAGATGATAAATCACTTGCCACTTTTTAGGAAGAATAAGGAGGCTAGTTTGACTGGACTGAAGTGTTTATGAAAGAGAGTAATGTAATAAGGTAGAAAAGATAGATTGAGGCCAAGTTGTAAAGGATTTATTTGACCCTCAAGGTAACAGGGAAGGTCTGGAGCAGGGGTCAGCAACCTTTTTGGCCATGAGAGCCATAAACGCCACATTTTTTAAAATGTAATTTTGTGAGAGCGGTACAGTGCTCACAGTGCGCACTCCTGTAACAGTGTGCGCTCCTGTAACAGCGTCTGAAAAAAAAAAATGGACTTTATGGCTCCTGCAGAAAGAGCCATATCTGGCCCTCAAAAGAGCCAGATATAACTCGAAAGCCATACGTTGCCGGCCCCTGGTCTGGAATATATTGAGAGAGTATATATATATATGATGTGCTCAGATCTGAATTTTAGGAGAAATATTTTGGTGTCTGTGTAGAGAATGGTTTTGGAATGGGGAGAGAATTGAGACAGGGACACCTAAAGGACACATTTGGAATATTTTAGGTAAGTAATAATGAATTAGAGTGGTTGCTGGGAGCCCCACAGAGAAATAAGGGTCTCCATCACTGCAGAGCCTCACATTGATCCCTATTGTCTGAAAATCAGGCCACAGGATGGATGGATACCCAATTAGACCCCTCTGTGTGACTCTCTTCTGACCAACATTTTTTATTATTAAAATTACTACAATCTATATTTTTAGGATAGCCTCAAGTTTTGTAGTATAAATATAAAATTTCTTTATAGAAATCCATTTATAGAACTTCCTTATAGACTTCCCTTTAAGACTCTATAATAAACCAGCATTTAATGAGTTAATAGTTCATATCCTTGAAGCTGCTTTAATCTTTCCTCTCTCTGCCTCCAGAGTAGGAAGGACACAGCATGGCAAAATCAAAACATAATACACTCATTTTATTTTCTCACGCTGAATTTAACCCTATGAAACCAAAACATTCTCACACTTTGCTACTTTCCCATGTTAGACTTGTCCCCCTGAATTTGAGGGTTCTCACACTCTAATCCAGTTTTGAAATATGTTGAAAGTTCTTTAAAAAAAATGAAACTTAGATAAAGTAGGGTTTTGGTAGCCTTGAGAATTGTTTAGACTGGATATAATCGATATGCAGAAATATGTTTTGTGTGCCAAAGTTTTATGTAACCAAGTATAATCTTGCTTTTTTTTTCCTCTGTTCTGAATTTGAAATGTAAATTTTCCCAGCATTTGTATGACTGTGAGAGAAAGGTATAAAAATAAAGATTCACAGGAAGTCTGAGAGAACAGCTTCCGGAAACCTGCTGTGTCCCTGACTCTCTCTTCTTCCCTCTCAGCTAAACCATCACACCTATCTTAAACTAGTTGGAAACTGTTGGCTGGCTTCCAGCAAGTGGTAGTAATGTGAGTTGAGAAAAGGGAACATAAATGAAAGTTATAATTACTATAGAAACGGCAAGATTTAAGCTTTGGAACACTTGGAAGATCTTGGTAGTGCCATGACAGAAACAAGGAACATTAGATGGGGCAATTATTTTGGGGGGGAAAATATAAATTATGTTAATGAATTTCAGATGCCCTCTGGACATCTGTTTTATAGTGTCCAATAGTCAGTTGGCTAAATAGTCCTGGAAAGTCAGGAAAGAGCCTAGGCTTGGCTTTGTGGATCTGGGACTCATCTATGTAGATATGATCATTGAACCCTTGGGAACTAATGAGGCCTAGTAGGAAGGGAGTATAAGAGAGAAGTGAGACTTTGGAAAGAATTTTGAAGTACATTCTTAGTTAGAAAAAGCCTTAGTCTCATGTGACCACTATTTCTGGTGTATGCAAATATGAAGTATTTAGGGTTACAATGTTTTCATATATAAGCTATCAGGTGTGCTTAGAAAAAGCATACATGAAAATGACAATTGAAAAGGTTTTTTAAGTTCTATCCTAGTCCCAGAGAAGAATAGGTACTGGACAATACTTTGGAGTTTTGGAAGGCAAGACATTATTTATCTGGGCTTAGTTACTCCTGGGATTTATACAAGAAAATATCTCAATTTAGTCTTGTCTCTGACTACTTGCATGTTTAAATTGCTTTAACCTCTTCAATTTCCCTACCTGTAAAATAGTTTTATAATATCTTAATTAGCAAGGTTGTTTTAAGACTCGTAAGTAATGTGCGTAAAGGATTGATGTCAATCAGTAGTATACTTTGTCCCCATTCATAATTTTCTAAAGTCTGTAGACTTTATTGTGTGTATATGAAATGGGAATAGCAACATTTTATCCGAGGTGTGCATATTTCTACAAAAGTGAAATTCTCTTGATAACTGTATCTTCATTGAAGTATCTACATTTTTAGATTTAGTTTAGGGTTTTTTTTTTGTTTGTTTGTTTTTGTTTTTGGTCATTCAATAAGCATTTAGTAAGCACTTTTCTGGTAATTAGCTACATGCTGGTGATATAAAGGAAGACTAAAATGAGGTCTCTGACTTCAAGGAACTCAGTCCCAATGGAGGAAACAATAAGTAAACAACTTTATATATACAAGGTATACTGGATAAATTTATGGTTATCTTGAGGCAAGGCAACTCAGTATTGGCAGAATATGGAGAATGGAGTAAAGTGTAAGAAAACTGATTAAGATATCTAAAACTTCTTACATTTGTCTGCCTTCTGAAATCAAGTAAATTTAGGTTGCATTTGAAATGCTTTTGGAATGTTCAATTCAAGATGTCCAAGAGGTGATATAAAACTGGAACTCACAAGAGAGTTAGGGCTGAAAATAAAAAATTTAGTAATTACAAAAATAGAGAATGTTAAACTCATAGGGAACTGATGAGGTAATGACTCAACTTTGAATTTGAAATTTAGTTTATTTAGTGCAATCTCTAGAAAACTTGACAAAGATAACATTTTAGCAGAAATGTCATAGGGTTCTGATATCATGTGATAATATCCATAGGTTACATAACTTTAAGCTTTTTAAAGCCAAAGACTCTTGGAATTTGAAGAAATATTAGATATCTAGTTTATCCCCATCATTTTACAGATAAAGAAAATAGAGCCTAGCTAAAGAAATTAATTTGTCTAAAGTCACAAAACAAGTGTTTGGATGACTTGTTATGATACTATTAGATGTTGTAATTCAGTCATTTTTAGGAGCTTGTATTGTAGAAAGATGAATGAAATATTGTATTTCTTCAGTGGTCATAGGATCATAGATTTACAGGTGCAAGGAATTGTCAGAGGTTACCAAATCCAACTTTTCATCTTAAAGACAAGGAAACAGGGCTAGAGAGATAGTCATTTGTCCAAGGTTACAAAAGTAGTGACAGAGCCAGGATTTCTACCAGATCCTCTGACTTAAAATTCCTTTTTTTTTTTTTTAAGTTTTTATTTCCCCTTTCTTTTCATAGTTCTTTATGTACATTATTGCTATAATATTATACCTTAGTATCAGATTGTCTATGATGATCCCTGGAGTGAGACAAATTCTCCCACTTTTGTAAAGTTCAACAGTTACTTACCACTTGATTTTTTTTTTTCTCTTCTAAAGAGAACTTTGTTCCAGATTGTTTTAGTCTACCAGAATTCCGATCTCTGGATACATGGTATATTACTTTACAATTTCTGTATCTACTTGGCTTTTTAAATTTGCTATTTGACTCTAAAGGATTTATGACAAAGAATGCTCTCTACTTCCAAAGAAAGATCTGGAGTCTGAATGTAAATCCAAGTATACTATTTTTCGCTTTATTTTTTTGGGGGGGAAGAGGGGACAATTTTTTACTTTATATGAGTGTTCCCTTACAACAATAAGCAATATGGAAATATGTTTTACTGATAATACATGAATAACAGATCAGTTTGTTTATAATCTTCAGGAGGGGAGGGAGGAAGACAATTTGGATCTTACAATTTCAGAAAATGTATGTGGAAAACTTTTGTTATGTAATTGGGAAAAATATTTTTTTAAATGAAAAAATATTTAAAATTTGCTATTTGGGATGCCTTTTTTTTTTAAAGGGATATCAGAATCTTAGCATTTCTGCTTAAAATTACATTTTTGTTAAGTTTTCTACAGGAGATAGCCCCAATATATCTTATATTTCAGATCTCTTAATCAGCTCATGGGTTCAGTTATTATCTCTTTGCAGATGACATTAAGATTTATATATCCAGCTCTAACCTCTGAATTCTAAATCTCATATCACCTCTTGGATATCTTAAATTTGATGTTATATAAACATCTCAAATTCAACATTATCTTACTCCCCTTTCCCAAAAATCACTCCCCTCCAACTCTCATTACTTTTAAATTTCCCTATTACTATTGAGGTGACTATACTCCCAGTCACCCAAGCCCATGACCTATGTCATCTTTAACTCCTCTTTTTCACTTACTAGACATTTCTAATCTCTTGCCAAGTCTTGTCCTTTTTTGCCTTCACAACATTTCCTAAATGCCTCTGGATCTCCACTCATACAATTGCCAGTATGGGATAGGGTCTAATTGTACTATTGGATTTAGCCTTCTGATTGCTTTCCCTGTCTCTGTCCTTGCAGCCCTAGCATCTTTCCACTATCTCCATTGAGCTCCTGTAATTACCTCCAGGTTCAAAAGTGAAACCATCTGTTTGACATTTAAATCCTTTCATAAGCTGATAACTTTTTCAGTCTTATATTTTTATACCCTTCTTTGGATGTTACGTTTCAGCAATACCTGCCTTCTCCCTCCCCTTCTCCTGGCTTAACTTCCTCATCCTGAAATTTCCTTAAATTTATCGTGTATATATTGTGTATTTAGGTGTGTTTTTTTAAAAAAACATGTCATCTCTTCCTTTAGAATATGAACTTCTTGAGGGGTAGGACCCATATTATTGCTTTTCTTTAAAATCTGAGTTTAGCATTAGTGCTAGCGTTGAGTAAGCGCTTGATAAATGATTAAAACTGATTGTAATAGCAAGTTGATAAGTGCTTGATGTAAACTTAAAACAATTAGGAAGGTTACTTGCCTTCCTAAGGTAAAGTGTAGGGGGAGGGTGAATTGGAGAAAATATTGTAAAGCGCGACATGCATTATTTAACAGTTATTTGCTAATTGGAGGATTCATAGGATTATAGATTTAGAACTAGAAGGAGCCTCAAGTTCATCTAGTCCAATTTGTTTTTTTATACAAATGAGAAATATGGGACCCAGAGAACTTAACAATAAAAAATAACATTTTTTAGTGCTTTAATGTGTTTAAGTCACTTTACATGTGGTTATATTTATTAAGCAACATTTTATAGTTCTTTAAGGTTTGACTTTATACATAAAGTGGTCTAAGTCATATAGGCAACTCTAAATCGAACATACCTTTTTTTTTTAAACTGGACAATTGACAGATTTGATTTATAATCTGAATAATATTTTTCCAGACCCAATATGGAAATATCAATTTGAGAAGCATTATTAGTTTTGATAGCAAATATTTGAACATAAATAAATGTATTTGTATCAAATTTTAGATATGTTTAACCAGGGGTATTAGTGGAAGGATCACCAAATTTGGAATCAGAATATCTGGTTTTAAGTACTAATTATGCTATTTATTACTTAAACCTTTGGATAAGTCATTTAATTTTCCTGGGAACCATTTTTCTCATCTTCAAAGGGAGGGTCTTAGATTAGTAATCTTTAAGGAATTTTATACTTTAGACCATATTACCTTATGTCTGAAGTACAAATATTTTAGGATGTTGAATATTTCTAGGGTGCTATGATAGCATGCAGCTTGAATATTATTTTTAAAAAATCTTTACCTTCCATATTAGAATTAATACCAAGTAATACAAGACAGAAGAGTAGTAAGAGCTAGGCAATGGGGGAAGTGGGGGGGAATAAGTGATTTGTACCTGGTTATACAGCTAGGATAATAGCAGAGGACAAATTTGAACTCAGGAATCTCTTGGCCTGGTTCTCAATAAAGTTTTCATATGCTGGAAGGTACAGAAAACAAAAAAAGCAAAAGATTCAGTTCATTTAAAACAAACTGAGCCTTTGTGTGTAGTGCCATTAATAGTTTATATTGCATGTGTACATACAATTGTATCAACTACTTCATCACAATGGTGTATAAGTTCTTTGCATTATTTTGTATTTGCTATAGCCTTAAATTAACTTTGTAAACTTAAATTAAGTCATTAAGTTAATGTCGTTAGCTTACTTATTCAAATGTTTGAAGCTCATTTTTAAAGTTAGACCAAACTACTATTTGTTTTTTATTCATTATTAGGGCTTGGAAAAAGTACTTAAGCTATTACCATCATTTAAAAATGCATACACAAAGGGGATACAAGGTCTTCTGTTTTTTTTAATAAGTACTAAAGAGAAAAATTGCCCAGATAAGCATATGTCTTGCTTCAGGAGGACTTTCATTATATATATTTAACTCATTCTGTAAACTATTGTAGCAGTGAGTACTAATAACATGCACATACAAGTTGCTTCATAAATGTAATGATAGTATCTGGGATACCTGCAAATTGGTATAAGATAAAGTGAAATCCTTTTAAAAGGTATCTTATTTGGTATTAAATCATGAATTTAAAGATTTGCCTTCATCCTGGTATTTTGCTATTTTTTAAACTTTCACTTTATTATTTTATTTAGTATTAACAGATTATTTAAAAATAGCATCTTACATTTGTGTTCTGCTTTTTTGTATTTTAACATAAATTGCTTATAATTCAATTTTCCTTCCTCATTCTTTTATCCCTCTCTTGAACCTTCCTTCTCCCCCCCCCCCCTTTCTTGTACTTCTATACTTTTTTTATTAACCACTTTTCTGCACTTTCCTCTAGCCCTCTCATTCCCTAGACTTTACCTTTTCCCCTTCTTTATTAAAAAATTATTCTGAACTTTAACAAACACTTCCAAAAGACCATTTCTATATTAAGAGTAGTACAGAAAAGAGATGTTTAATATGGAACTGTCTTTATTATGTAAAGGTTTTTTTAAAGTAGAAACTAAACTCTGTGTTAACTTTCAAAGTTGCCCTACCTGTCTGGATTTCTGTCTGAACTGTTTTCTGTGAATATCTTTAAATGTTTCAATGATCCTCTTTAGTTTTTGATAACACCATCACTAGCTCCCTTCTCTCCAAATTAATATATTTGCTAAATCCAAACATGCATGCTTCATTCTGCTCTTTGAGTATCACTTTTCTGTTGCAGAAGATCAAACAGCTAGGAAGTGTCTGAATTTAGATTTGAATACAGGACCCTTTGTCTCTAGACCTGGCTCTCTATCCACTGAGCCACCTATCTGCTCATTCATCACTTCTTAAAAGTTTTCCTACAGTTCTGAAAGAGTCCCTTTCATAATTTCTTATGATACAGTAATATTCCATTACTTTCACATACCATAATTTGTTTAGACATTCCCCAATTGAGGAGCAATCCCTTAGTTTCCATTTCTTTGCTATGACAAAAAGAATTTACATAAATATTTTTGTATATGGATGTTACTGATCTATGGGGCTTTAGGGCTAATGGGACACACAGTTTAATAACTTTTGGAGCATAGTTTTGAATCACTTCTGAATAGTTGAACCAATTAACCTCTCTAAAGCACCTCCATTTGTCATAATATAATAGGTGAGCATCTCAAAGTTGCCTTAATTTATATTTCTCTAATTATTAGTGATTTGGATAATTTTTTTACATGGCCTTTGATTGGCTTTTTTCCTTTAAGAACTACCTGTACATATTTATTGGATACCTTTGCCACTCTCCATTTTTCATTTATTTGCTGTTCCATCAGTTCTTTACTGTTCTGAATCATTAATGATCTCAGAAATGCAAATGGAAAGATTTTTTTAATGTTTTTATATCAGCTATTCTAGCTTATATCAAGTTGACAAAAATAGTAAGAAATGATTAAGAACAATAAAAACTAGATGTTGAGGAGGTGGGAAAACAAGTAATTCATTGCTGAAGGAAGTTATAAATTAATTTGATCATTTTAGATAAAATGCAAGGTAGAGCAATGTTCATACTCTTTGATCTAGCAATTCCTTTTTTTTATACTTATACTTTATGGATATTATTGACAGGAAAAAAAACCATATATTTAAACAAAACATTTGTAATAGTACTATTTGAATTTCAGAAAACTGGAAGTAAACTATGTGTCTTACAATTGAATAAATAAATTGTAGTATGTAATAATAGCAACAATAAGGAAATTGTATGATACATTTTTAAACTTAGTTTTCATCCAAAGTGGTTAAAATGCAGTTTTGTGAAAATAATCTTATAAAAAATTGGTACTTAAAAGAAATTAGTTTCACTTATTAGGGAACAAATGGTTTTTCTAGGTAATATAGATAAAAATTTACTGTAATTTGGTTTTCGATAGAAAATAAACTGAACCATTACCATAATGCAATCTCCTATAAAATAAACCTTGGTATAATTTGGGAATTGCAGTTGTAGTGCTCTCAGTGCTTCAGATATGTGCTCTTTATTATGTGTGTCTGTGTGCTACCTGTTTTGCTGCATAAATTGGTTTGTATAAGATATTTTGCTGGTTTAGGGCATAGTGTTTTCAACTTGGAATTATATACAATGCTGGAGTGGTAGAAAATCTGAGTTAAAATCCTGCCTCAGACCCTTAGTAGTTGTATGATCCTTGAGCAAGTCACTTAACCACTCTCATCCTCAATATTCTCATTTGCAAAATGTGAATAATAAAGTATTTTACCTTTTTGGGTTTTTGAGAGAATCAAATGAGATCACATATGTAAAGTGCTTTGCAAAACCTTTTATGTCAAATAAAGGGAACAAGTATTTATAAAGCACTTACTATGTGCCATGCACAGGATTAAGAGCCACTAATGCAAATATAAACAGAAAACAAAGATAGGCCCTGCCCTCAAGGAGCATTCTGATTGTACTAGGTTACAAAAAAAGGGGAGGAAAGGGAGAGGAAAAGAATTTAATAGTCTGCTGGAGAAAATACAGTCAAGAGTGCAAGTTGGAGAGGAAGAAGGAAATGGCTAGCTTGAGCATCCTCAGAGGGAGAGGCCCCAGGACAGAAGTTACTCCATTGTAAGAAGTACAAGAGTACAAGTGGTAGAGAAAGTCCAGGGAGTCAGGAGTAGAACTTGGAGAAGAATAAGCATCCCTTCTATATAAATACTTGGTATTATCATTATCTTTATTAATTTTTTGCTATTAGTAGTATCAATAACATTAGTCTATTCAACATGCTGTCTTGTTTAAGGACAGAGTGTGAAATGTTTAATTTATATCTATTGCTGTATGTTTAGATAACATATCTTAGATATCTTAAGATTATATTGTCCACAAGTCAGCTAGGTGGCTTAGTGGATAGAAACTGAAGGTCCTGGATTCAAATGTTGACCTCAGACACTTTTTAGCAATGTGACCCCTGGGCAAGTCATTGCCTACCCTTTAACACTCTAATGCCTTGGAACCAATATACAATATTGATTCTAAGACAAAAGGTAAGGGTTAAAAAAAAGATTATATTGTCTAGTTTTATGTGAATAACATTATATTCTGATCATACACTTAGGCCATATTAGTAGTTTGATTACTGCACATTAACTGCTTATTGCAGTATTTAGCCAATCTCATGCCATATCTCCAACTGTGACACAATATACACTATATACACAATATGTTTGCTATATGTTTGGATATTATTTTATTTTATTTTTTCACTTTTAACATTTTATTTTTCCCCCATTTAACATAAAAACCAATTTTTTAAACCTTCATTTTAAAAAGTCTGTACCAAATTCTCAACTCTCCTTCCCTCCTTTCCCCCTCCCTGAGATGGCAAGCAATTGGATATAATTTTTAAAATAATTGAAACATTGTTTTTCTTTGACCATTTTAAGGAATCATTTTATAGTTATGGTGATAATTATGCTGATATATACAGTTTTCCTCCTAATTTGTATGTAATTTAAATAATATTTTAGTTTTAAAAGAGCCAATATAAGAGAAATCACATGAATAAATTCTTTTTAGCAGTTTTAAAAAGAATTTAGCCACAGTTTAGAAATTCCTTACACTTAATTATTTTTATTTGTAAATTTAAAAATGATTTTTTAACTTTGTAAAAATGATTTTGGCTTTACATATTTAGTTACAGTTATTTATATTCTTTCTTCCCTGCATATTTTTAATTTTCACAATTAATGAATATGTTTTTAGAGGGGAAAGCAGTCTGAGAAATGGAAGACAAGTAATTTCCATGCAGAAAAGTTATTGTAAAAGGAAAAATTAACTTTTAAGTATAGAATTGGTCCTCACCAATATTTTTGGGCCAGAATAATTTTAGGGAATTTTTAAGCTTAAGAATTATTAATAATTTTATTTTTAGTCAAAAACTCAGTTTTAAAGTCAAAAGTTTCCTTAATATTTAGTTATCTTTTGTTTCTTTACAATAAGTGGTTGATTAAAATTTAAGTTCAAGAGATGAAGTTTATTTAATTTAGATAAGGGCATAAGTTAAGGGTTATAATTTCAGTCCCTATAGAAACCACTTAGCTATGCTTGGAGATGACTATGTGTTCTCTAGTCCCACAGGCTATTTGACTAATTACAGAAAACATACATGTATGTCACTGAACTTTTATATACAACCTTTAGTTTTCCTAGTAATTTCAGTCCTGATGCTTTCTAGGCTTAGTACTTTGGATATAATATTTGATCTTAATATCTGTAATGTTGAAGTGAATGATTTTACACACACATTATAGTCCCTCTTGCAGCAGAAAGCTACTTCCAAATCCCTTAGAGTGGCTTATAGAAATAATCCTTGGTTTTGTTCTAGTTGGTGAAAGTTCTATAAGAGTGAGTTTACTTGTGCTGTCATCTCTTCTGAGTTTAACAAGTATCTTTCTTCTATAATGAATGTACTTGATTGAGAACTATTTGAATTGTAGTTAAGAGCTAAGTGTGGCTCTTCCATCAAGTAGCAATTGCCCTCAAGTCTGAACCCTTCTCACCTCAAAAATCCTTACCACTTAAATTCCAAACCATCTGTCACAACAGAATAATATTCCAAGAAATCTAGTAGTAGCTAACAAGGGTAGGCAGTGCTCTCTGAGTGCTTCTTTGTGTATAGCTCAGGCAACACTTTTAATTCTCATCTCTGGACCTGAAGACTGGTAGTCTGGTTTCTAATTTTGCCCTCATTTTAACAAAATTTCATTTCCATAAATTATTCTGTGGGTTTTATCTCACTATAATGTGGTTTTACTAGAAGGGCCTTTTTAAGGTACCTTGAACTTTAATTCTAAACCGGTCAGTATTCAAAAGTAGGAAAAATGAAGGGAAGGTATATGAAAAAAAGTAAAAGTGAATTTTAATCAGATTCACATGAATACTCTCTAGGAGTTGAAAGAGATTTTTCAAGTTATATAGCTGTGCTTTTCAGCTTCATCTGTGTACTTACAAGTGATATTGGTTTTATTTGTGGAGGGAAGGTAAGGTTACAGGCCATCCTTGTTCATTAGCCTTTTAGCCCTTTTCCTTTAACATTTTCCAGATAGCATCACCTTCATTAATTATTGCACCATATGGGAAGGACTAAATAATATAAAACATTTCTCTTGAATTAATCTCCTAGTGTGTATTTTATAAATGTTCTGCTAAATTACCTATCATTTAAAATGTTTTGCCAGCACATGATCAGTAGTATAGTAATGATAGCTGAAATCTGATCACTAAAATACTTGATTTTTACTAATAATTTCATCCTTTTCCTTGTCCAAAGTGTAAGAAGCTGAGCTGATTTTAGTTTCATTTTTGCTTCTCTTTGGAGCTAATAAAATATGGAATTAACCAGAGGTAGAAAGGGAAATAAATGAAAGGGCTGAATAATTTACAGATTATACATCCTCTGTTCCTGAATACTCAAATTTACCAAAAATTTTTTTCCATTTAGAATGTTAGCTTTGTTATATTTTAAAGGTCAGTGTTCAGAAGAACATATAGAATCATTTTTTTTCCTAACCTAAAAATGCAAATGTTACCAGTGCTCATTTTTTTTTTTTTGTCAAAATGTTAGTTTTTTAAATCAGCCTCCTGTAATGGATCACCACCCTTCCCTCCCCCCACTCCCATGCAGAAAACTTTACTAATATCCTTTATTAGGTTACTGGGGGAAGATGACCCCAAAACTATATTAGTTTACCCACAAACACAATTATTGCCATGAAGAAATCGTATCTTTATGTGTATGCATTTGTAGATAGTGATTTTTTTAGAAAGGTACTTTAAAAAGTAATCACATTTATTCAAGAGCTTTTTTATATAACTTGGTGGCATGGAAATCTATTAATATACATGTAGGTTAAGCATATGTTTCACATGGTAGATTTGGGATTTATATTAGGAAAAATTATTTAACTGAGTAGAATGAGTTTCTCTATCAGGTGTAGGTTGGACTCCCACCTTTTGGAGATATCATAGAAGAAATTTTTGCTTGGGGACAGGTTGGTAGATATGACTTCTAACTTCTTTCCATTTCAGAGATTCTGGAATTGTAGGCATTTGTTGGTATGCATTTTGTCAATTTTGAATCATCTCTCCCTGGCCTTGTACCCTTTTCCCCTTTAACATGCCATCATTGGACTGGAGTAATATTTAACATTTGAAAATTTATTAAATACTTCCTTCACAACAATCCGTGATTAGGTATAATAGTACCCATTTTACAGATGAAGAAATTGAAGCTCAGAAGGGTTAAGACTCAAGGCCACAGCTAAGAAGAGCCTAGACTCTTTCCATTATAGCACATTTAAGAAGACAGTGATTAAAGATGTATTAAAGTTTGTCTTACTGACTTTTGTAGGGCATAACAACCAAATCCCTTTTTCATAGTTGTGCCTACTTCTACTTTGAGGTTCCATAGCAAGGCTGAAATTTGTGGCTCCTTGTTCTGAATCCTGAAGTCATTACTACATATTAATGAAACTAAAAAATTGGGAAACATTTAAAAAGAAGAGAGCTCCACCAAGTGGAGCACCTTTAAAAGGAAAACAGGCTTCCTCTCCCAAAAGTGATACATGCAAAGCATCTTTTTTTAATTACTAGTTTAGAACTACTAATTCTATACTTGATCTCTTAAATGGTTAGTAGTTGGCATTTTTTTTAGTATTTGGTTGGTTTGAGAATTATAGTATTGATGTATAAAAGTCAATATTTCTGTTTCCTATCACTTTTTAGAAGCTACTTAAATGCCTTTTCCTGTTAAACTTAGTTTTTAAAAAATGGTTTGTAGCAATTGACATTCTAAGAATTTATGGAGTTTCTCATTTTTAATAGTGGAAGGCTAATTTTCAGTCATAGTTAATTTTTTTCAAGGAGTTGAGAACAAATACTCTTAGTTAGCTATCCACAGGGTAGATAGACATCTAAATTATCAAGGGATAAGAGGACTTACTTGGTCACCCATATCCTGTCTTTTCTTAGAATCAGATTCTTAAAAAGTTGGAAGGGACTGTTTATTCTAACATCATTTACTAATTTTATTCTCTTTTTAAAATCATGCTCAGATCATATTATTTTTTGAAGAAGCCAACATATATACCACTCCTATCAAAGGATATTTTTCAAACCCACTCTATATAATTTTAATAGTTCTTCGAACACTTGTTAACTTGTATTCTTACTGATAACATAAATTTATTAGTATTTTCTCTGTTCTCATTCTGGCAAGCCTTGGGAGTAGGCCTATCTATTCCAATGTCAAATGAGTTTTCTGACAGTCAGGTTGAGTTCAAATTTGGCTTCAGACACTATCTGTGTAACCTTTAGACTAGTCATTTCACGAACTTTTCTTACTTTAGTTTCTTCAACTCTAAAAGAGAGATAGATGATAACAGCACCTAGTTCACTGCATGGTTGTGAGGATCAAATGAGATAATATTGTAAAGTACTTACACAATGCTTGGCACTCCCCTTTTACCCTCTGGTTCTAATAAATTAGGCATTTTTCTTAGGGTTTCTTGACATATTGTCTAAATTTTTTTTTTAAAAATGGTTTTCCAGGAATGTGATGATTATTAAATTAATCTCCTTGACTTGTTTCCAAGTTAGTTTTTTAAACTATCAAATATCTTATGTTTTCTTATATTTTTTTCAATCATTTGATTGTGTTCTAATATTCTGCCTCTATTCTACTACCAGTTCTTTTTTTTAAAAAGTCCCCTACTTCATTAGCTCATTCTTGTGGAAAGTCTTTTATTCCCCTTTGAGCTGCTGCTTGCATTCCATTGGAGGACTCTTTAGCTTTGCATTAATTTTTTTTTTTAAAACCCTTGTACTTTGGTGTATTGTCTCATAGGTGGAAGAGTGGTAAGGGTGGGCAATGGGGGTCAAGTGATTTGCCCAGGGTCACACAGCTGGGAAGTGGCTGAGGCTGGGTTTGAACCTAGGACGACCTGTCTCTAGGCCTGACTCTCACTCCACTGAGCTACCCAGCTGCCCCCTGCATTAATTTTTAATATTGGTCATGGTTTCCTTTGATTTACTCCCCTTGTAGCTTTAGTTCATGAATTGGGGCTTTGTGCAAAGGCTTCACTTCCTGCTCTGTTGCAGATCTTGCCCTGGTTTCCTGTGCTGATCTCTTATGTGTCCCTAGATTAGGAACCACTTCCCCATCCCCACCCCTACTGACTACCTCCTTTTAGGATTTTGAGATTGAGAGCTCGTAGGACTGAATTGTCTAGGTCTTGAGAAGGTTAAGTCCAAAGTTGCCTAGCCCTTTCCTGTTGTTGGTATTTATCCTTCTTACATAAATACTTAGAAGAAAACATTCCCCACCTTCCTGAAGTTTCATCTTCTATTGGAAGACATTTCCAAATAAATGTAAAATATGCACAAAGCAAATTGGGAGCCTGGAGGACCAGGAAAAGTCTCCTATAAGAAGTAGTAACTTTACTTAGCTTTGAAGGGAGCCACTAATATTTAAATGACAATATTTAGACAATAATTCCATTAACTTTAAAAATAATTTAAAGACGAAATATGAAATGGCTATTATTTTTACAATTTGGAGATGAGGTTTTAATTAAGTCATCATAGAGAAGGATAACATTTTATAGTTTTGTATACTTTGAAATTCCTTTTACATTTTGAAAAAACACTTCCCAATTACTGATCTTTTGTCTTTGATCCTGGGGCTCATTCTATAGACGAGTGTTATATTAAGATTATATTATTAAAATATAATGTGGTATTTTGCAGAAAAATTTTTTCACTTCCTTCCCTTCCTTTGCCCTTCCCTTTTCTTTACCATCTGTCCTAGAACTGATAGTAAGTATTGGTTCTAAGACTGAATAGTGGTAAGGCTAAGGCAATTGGGATTAAATGACCTCTCTAGGGTCACACATGGAGGAAGTGCCTGAGGCTAGATTTGAATCCAGGCCCTTCCATAGCCAAGCCTGGCTATCCACTGAATCACCTATAGCTACCCCTTTCTAGCCAAAGGTTTTTTTTGTTTCGTTTTGTTTTTTGTTTGTTTTTTTTAAACCAACTGTAGATTTGAGTTATATAGCCAGGAGTTTTTAATCTGGGAGTCCACAAACCCCCATTCACTGATAGATTTCAAGAAGACTGTTAACATAAAATTACATTCTTATTTTCACCAACCACTAACTGAAATTTAGCATTTCCTTAAATTATGAATTTTAAAAAAGTATTTTAAAAAAGACTATAGTGTCACCAGACTTCCAAAGAGGCCCATTACACAAAGAAAGGTTACAATTCCTTGATTTTAAATATATTCAAATCATTAGCTGATGAGCTATACATTTGTGTGTGTGTGTATATATATATATATATATATACACACACACACACATACACATACCTTCTATTGCCTAGGAACTCAACTTTGCAGTTTACATGTATTATAATTAGGAATGTAATGAGTAGACAGCTGTCAATAGGATCTTAAATTTCCCTGCAAGTATGTAGGAAATTTGGAATTTCCCAATCATTTACTCTTTGCCTTCTTCAGATGTGATTTTTAAAAATACAGTATTACTATTATGTTCTCTACATCTATTTGTCCATATCTGCTTATGACAGACAATATTACCTAGACTGAGGCTTAGAAAAACTATACTGATTTATGAAATCCTACACATCCTACGAGATTCAATTCAAGTTATATAAGGGAGACATATATATATGTGTGTGTGTATATATATATATATACACACACACACACATACATACATACACACATATACACACACACATAGTCTTTTTTTTGATAAGTTGTTTTTTTGTTTGTTTGTTTGTTCTTTAATTTTAAACCCTTAACTTCTGTGTATTGACTTATAGGTGGAAGAGTGGTAAGGGTAGGCAATGGGGGTCAAGTGACTTGCCCAGGGTCACACAGTTAGGAAGTGTCTGTGGCTGGATTTGAACCTAGGACCTCCCGTCTCTAGGCCTGGCTCTCAATTCACTGAGCTACCCAGCTGCCCCCTCACACATAGTCTTTTAAAGTATGTCTCTCAGCTGTTACAAAAATTGAAATGAACTTTTCTTCCTTGGACCTTGCATAACACTTTATGCTTAAAGTTATATTTTATTTAGCATTACAGCTTTGTATATTTATTTTATATTAACATACTCACATACTCTGAGTGTATGTGATTTTCTACTACTTCATGGGAAGGAGTGAGAGGAGGATTAATTATCTTTATATCTTTTCCTATATCCTGCCTGTGTTTTGCAATAGATATGTGATAAATGACTGTTAAATGAATAATAAAATGCTTTAGACCTCCTTTAAATATAATTCTAAAAGGTTTGCTTGGTGCTAGAATTGTTTTCTTTGGGAACATGTCTCCACTTTAAAAATAAAAGTCAATTTTTTTTATAATTTGGGTGAGGAATGATTTCAGAGACAATTTGTAAAGCAATATCTTTCTGTAAAAAACTAAAATATATTTTGTAAAAGTTATTTAAAAAATTAAGTGCCTAATGATGGCATTTTTATATAATATTTAAATTTATATTTTATATTGGATTGTCTTTTGGTAGTTTATCTCAGAATAACATAACCTCACATCTATAAAAGAAATTTTTTATCCTGCAGTTTTGTAGTATTCCATATTATTTATAGATAGAAAACTTAGTTTCTTACCTTTTATCATCTAACTTTTTTTTTTTTTTTTTGTCTTTGAAAGCCTTACTTAAGGTTCAGTTCCATCAAACTTAAATTGATTGATCAGAGCTGATCCTAAAGTATTACTTTCCTTTATGCATACATGTATTTGAGTAATTATTAGACCAGGCACATTTATCTTCCTCTCTATTGACCAAATTTCATAGAAGCAAATTACCTTTTTTTTAAAACATAAAAAATAGGTAGATGTATAGATAAAAAATGGGAATTTAAGTGACATTTTTATTGCTCCTCCCCCAATGAAGTATGGTTCTTAATGAGAAAAATAATCATTCTGCTAAATCACATCATGAAAAATCAAGGGATTGCAAATTTGAGTAAACTCATAGATTTTGCTATCTCTGATTTAGCATAATACAGTAAAGAAGACTGAACAACTGAATTTTTTTTTATTTGTTAGAAAATATACAAATTTAAATGATTCAGCATGATTGTTGCTTTAGGAAGATATTTGTATCATTTTATTTTACAGAAAGAATATTTTTAAAATGTGAGTGATTGCTTACCTGCAAGAGTGCCATACATCTTTTGGGCCAGATAATCATTCAGATTCTGACTGCTTTAGCTAGCCTGAATCCTCTATTCTATCTTCTTTTGTTGATGGGGAAACCAAAGTAACAATTGAGGTTTAAGCAGATTGCCAGAGTTCTATAAAGTGAGACCACAGTAAATCATAGATTAGAATTTTTCTTAAGTTACTATTCCTTGGATCACTATGGCAAAACTTTAATCCCTTACACATAATAGTATTTGTTTAAAACAATAATGTTTCTTATTAGCAGCGGCTTATTTATTTTTCTTGGTCATGGCAATTTGTTTAACACAATTCTCTAGTGTTTTAACATACTAACACTTAAAAGTCCTTATTTTTTTTGTTTTTGTTTTTTTAAAGTTATTGAAATTTTGTATGAGACTGACATTGAAATGGAAGGATTGTAGTTCTTCGGAGCCATTATGATCTCCAAAGGAAAGGAGAATGATACACTGGCTGAGGTGTTTTGAGGTGCATCGAAGTGTGCCGAGCCGTGGCTCACCTTAACATGTTCTTGAAGTACCATGGCGTGGATTAAAAGGTATGGCTTGGAAACATCCCAGTGACCCATTGTTTTTAGGTTGTTGACAGAGTAACCCAGGCTTTGTTAGTGATAATTACTGAGTATTCTAAGTATGGTGCTTTATTATTTGGATTGTATGGTTTTGAGTCTTTAATAATTAGCATTTTGTATTAAATGTATAACTTGCATGCCCCCACGCTGTAGAAAATCAAGGACTATGGAAAAAATAGCTATAGGAATTTCTCAGTTTATGCTTTATATGATTTTTAAAGCAGCTAATTTCTTCACCAAATAATTCAGGGCAATGCTTATTATTTTAGGTTTGTAGCTAACTTTTGGTTCAGAATACAGGCTAGTTTTTTTTTTTTTTTTTGTTTTTTTTTTTTTTTTTGCTATGGTGGTGTCATTTGTGTCATATATAAATTTGACTACTTCTCTGTAGGCCAGAAGTATAGGGTATACTTGTTCAGTTCTGCTTATAGTTTTACTTGTGTTAACTGGGAAAAAAACACAGAACTATAAAATAGTCAGAAAAATCACTCTTTAATTAAGGAAAGGCGTTTAGCTAAAATGTAAGACCTCCTTGCAGAGCTGTGTGCTATTAACCCACGTAGAGTCCCCAGACTGACAGCTCCAGTCACTAAATTTCTGGAAGTGCCACCGTGCTAGATGACGACTCAGAAGAATGATAGAACTTGGGGGGGGGTCTTTTATACCCTCTGGAGAACTTGGTGTACAGTAAACCTACATAGACAAACTGTAAGCAGGGCGCAAAGAGGTCTGCAGCCAGCCTTAGGGATATCAGGGAGCAGTCAACTCTAACAATTACAAAGGAAAGGTCTAAGAGCTGGGCTTCCAGAGAGGGGACTTTAATACAATCAGAGAAGCTTCTAAAACCAATAAAGGCATTCAACATTGGGACTATCTCCATAGATCCCACCCACACTAGGGTCCCCAAACAGTTTGAGGTCTATATAGTTCAACAGTTGTGCCTGGTACTGGGGTTTCCTCAAAGGATAGGGATAAAATTGAGCATCTAGATTTCACGTTGACACTTGAGAAAATGGATGATTCATTATTTTTAGCTTGATTATCATTTATTCACAGATGTATGTATCATTAATCATAATTCATGTGTTTGTGGTATTTAGTCTCACTGTTTGTAGTTAACAGTAATGGTAATTCTGGGCTACATGGTACCTATAACCACGGAAGATGTTAAGACTTATATTTTATAGTTTTACTTAAGTTATACAATTAAAACCATTTTGACTTTTGAAACCATGGAAAACATCCGATTTAGTGCATAAACACTGCCAAAGTTTTTCTTAAAGGTGGTAGATATAACAATCCTGGAAAAATGCTATCTTTTTAAAGGTTATACAGAGTGCAGCTTCTTATCTCTTAGTAATAAAGAACTATGTATGTTGTAGGCAGATAGGAGAGTAATTCAGTTTTATTTAATAGAGTATCCCATAATCTCAGTATATCACAGATTTATTGGCAAAACCACCTTAATTCAAAATTGTTTTGGTTTTGCAATAAATATGTTTTAGAATTGTTACTGATCCTAAGACAGAAAATTCTCCTTTGTAGTGACACTATCATAGTAAAGTTCTAAAAAGTTACCTTTTTTAAAATTAAAAAAAAAAACAAAAAACTTTTTTAACCCTTGCCTTTTGTCTTAGAATTGATACTTGGTATCAGTTCCAAGGCAGAAGAGTGATAAGGGGTAGGCAATTGGGGTTAAGTTACTTGCCTAGGCTCAAGGCTAGGAAGTATCTAGGGCCATGATTTGAACATTTCTGACTAGCTTTCTATCCACTGAGCCCCTAAAGTTACCTTCTTCAAAAATCTATCCACTTGATAATTGTTGGTTATTTGATCTATGTACTTGCTATTGCTATGTCCTTTTCTTTCTGATGATTTTGCTCCCCAAATTCATATTTTGTGAAAGAAATAATTATGGATCACATTTTTTGTTCTTTATCCAAAAAAATCTATTATCTATTTCTTTTTTTCTTGATGACTATACAAAGCTTTTCAAGGTCTGTGTAGTATTCTGATACTTCAAGAAACTAACATGATAATATTATCTTCAAATAATTAAGGTTTTTAGGCCTATAAGTCTCCTTTTTATCCATTCTAACTTTTAAATTTCATACTCTCACTTTTAATTCCTAGAGAATAGTTTCTGACACTGCTGTGTACTTCTTCCCTCCTGTATCCCTATGCAAGTTCAGAAAATAAATTTTGATTTCTGTTCCAGTGATACTTTAGCCATTCCTTGCTAGAGAAATTTTTAGATTTTTTTCAGATTTTTCAGATCATTTTAGAATCATTTTAACTAGGGCCATGGAAATGTTATGAACTCAAAACACTGAATTTACCATTTTAACACTGTACATTACTCTTTTTGGTAAGGGGTTCTAAATCTATTTATGAGTTAAGCTATTGTTTTGCAGGCTAGCGACTTTTACTAATACATTGTAAAATTATGTTACTAACACATTGTAAAAAAAAAATTCTTATATGAATAATACTCAAATGTCCAAGATTGATTTAGGAACTAATTGTGACCATCTGAAAATTCCTCCTTGTTTTTTGTACATCTTTTATGAACTCAAAATAAGTTATGGCTTTTGAGGATTTAGATAAGGTTGAATGGATTTTTTCTGTAAAGACAGAAATATTCCATATTTCTTATTCACTTATATTTAAAAATATGTCTTGAATTTTCAAAGATGTATAACAAACATTTCCATTTCTTTTTTTAATGTAGAATCTGTGAGATCATAGGAACAAAGATTTAGAACTAAAACAGTCATTAGAGATAATGTTATCTAGTCCAATTCTGTCATTTTTATTTAATCAGTAGAAGTTAAATGATGCATCCAACTTTTCACAATATATGATAGATAATAGTGGGGTTTCAACCAAGATCTTATTTTAAATCCATCACATTTTCCATTGTCCCCTGGTAGGTAGGTAGGTATGACTGTCAAAAGAAATATTTTCAGGGTTTCCTCAATTCAGGGACAGACAGATCAATAAAAGTAGACTACATAGTGTTTTGAGAGAGGACCTATGATTTCATTGTTTTAAGGAACTCTCAATGAGGAATCTCCCTTCACCAATGTAGATCTGGTCATCTATTCTACATCTTAAAGAGTTTTAAGTGACTTGCCCAGAACTACACACCTAGTATGTATTAGAGGTGGAACTTGAACACAAGGCTTCCTTTAATAGAAGTTAAAGTCCTTATTTACCAACCTGTGCCACTTCTCTGTCCCTCTTATTACTTAATTACACTTAGAAAGTGGATTAATATGGGAGGAAAATGAAAAGTCACCATAGATTAGGTAAGGTTTTTGAATGGAATAATTTAGCCTTAAATAGCTGTCAAACTTTTCTTTATCACCTTTGTCTGGTACATGTATATGTATTATCCAATTTCCAGTTTGATGTTGAAGGTTATTCCCTTTGCAAGGGGGAAATGAAATGTGGTATATGCCTTGTATTTCTAAATTTTCCTATGCCTCTAAGATTGTAATAATAGCATTTATGTAGTGCTTTAGGGTTTGCAAAACCCTCTGTAAATATATCATTTTATCAACTACAACAACTCCATGAAATAGGTGCTATTATTAGCCCCAATTTATATTTAAGGTAACAAGAATCATACAGATTAAGTGACTTGCCCAGAGTAACACAGTGTCTGAGGCTGGATTTGAACTTACAGCATCCTGACTCCAGGCCTAGTACACCACCTAGCTGCCTAATTCTAGGACTCTTGTCTTTACCTTATCTTATTTGAATGTCAGCAGTGAGACCTCTTCAATAGTACTGTCTAATATACTTCTAATTCTGATGCAGTTCTATCTCAATCTCTTTTCTACAGAAGTACAGATAAATAATGCCAATGATTAAGTCAAAAACTCCTTCAATTATGTTTCTATTCCACTAAGCTCTACTCCACTTATTTGGTGGGAAAAAGAGGCATCATTTCTTGTGAGAACTCTTACTTTATATCCTTTCATATTTGGCCCTTTTAAAAGTCAGTACCTTCCAAATGATATTTTTACCAAATGATGATATTTTTACCATAAAGAGTTCTAACACTGGTTAAGAATTACATCTCTTGGGGCAGCTGGGTAGCTCAGTGGAGTGAGAGTCAGGCCTAGAGACAGGAGGTCCTAGGTTCAAACCCGGCCTCAGCCACTTCCCAGCTGTATGACCCTGGGCAAGTCACTTGACCCCCATTGCCCACCCTTACCAATCTTCCACCTATGAGACAATACACCGAAGTACAAGGGTTTAAAAAAAAAATTCCAAAAAAAAAATAAAAAAGAATTACATCTCTTGGGGACAGCTAGGTGGCTCAGTGGATTGAAAACCAGGCCTAGAGATGGGAGGTGCTGGGTTTAAATCTAGCCTCAGACAGTTCCTAGCTGTGTGACTGTGGGCAAGTTATTTAGTCTCATTGCCTAGCCCTTACCAGTCTTCTGCCTTGGAACCAATACGCAGTATTGATTCTAAGATAGCAGAAGGTAAGTGCTTAAAAAAAAAAGGAAACTTTTTTTATGTTGAATACTATTGCTTCTAATATAGTCCTTTGTGCTCTATTTCAAGTTCATCACCCAGTTAGATACAGTTTTAGGAGAATATTTAGAAGCAACATTGATAGATGAGCTAAAGCTTCAGTAACTTTCTGAGTTGGAGTGACTAAGCAATGCTAAAGATTGGGTATGTCATGTAGGATGGCTCAGACCACCTTCTAGCTCACTTTACAGATTTGTCCATATTGTCATAAAGATTATGAAAATATTTATTTGGTGTTATCAAATTAATAATTATAACCTCATACTAGAAAGCTGTATTTTGGTCATCTAAAGCTATTTATATTGTCTGTTTATAAGATGATACTCACTGAACTTAAGAATATTACTTAAATTTTCAGAGCTTTAATTTCCTTATCTATAACTGGAGACGATGATGATGATGATGATAATACTTACATTTCCTACCTCACCGAGTTATTGTGAAGAAAGGGCTTTCACTATGTAAATGTGAATAGTTTCTGTTTTTAACATCAGCAAAGTAAAAAAGAGAAACATTATACTAAAATCACCTAATTTAGCTTAATCTTTTCATTGACTTGTCCTATATAAGACATATTTTTTTTTATTTTATTTTTTAGAAAAATTTTCCATGGTTACATGATTCTTGTTTTTACTTTCCCCTTCACCCACCTTCACCCCCACCCCCACATACAACGCACATTTCCACTGGTTTTAACATGTGTGATCAATCAAGACTTATTTACATATTATTGATAGTTGCATGTGTTCAAGCGGTTGTTTTTCTTCTGTTTTCTACTCCTGCAGTTCTTCCTCTGAATGTATTCAAGTCATTCACCCATTCTGAATTTATCTTGGTATAGGGTGTGAGATATTGATCTAAGCATAATCTCTCCCATATTGTTTTGCAATTTTCCCAACAGTTTTTGCCAAATAGTGGATTTTTGTCCCAAAAATTGGGCTCTTTGGGTTTATCATAGACAGTCTGGCTGAAGTCACTTACAGCAAGTCTATTCCACTGATCCTCCCTTCTGTCTCTTAGCCAGTACAATATCGTTTTAATGACTGCTGCTTTATAGTATAATTTAATATCTGGTACTGCTAGGCCACCTTCCTTCACATTTTTTTTTTTCATTTTTTCTCTTGATATTCTTGATCTTTTGTTCTTCCAAATGAACTTTGTTATAGTTTTTTCTAATTCAGTAAAAAAGTTTTTTGGTAGTTTGATAGGTATGGCACTAAATAGGTAAATTAATTTGGGTAGAATGGTCATTTTTATTATGTTAACCTACCCAAGAGCAACAATGTTTTTCCAATTGTTAAGATCTAGTTTTAATTGTCTGGAAAGTGTTTTGTAGTTGCGTTTGTATAATTCCTATGTTTGTTTTGGTAGATAGATTCCTAAGTATTTTATATTGTCTACGGTGATTTTAAATGGTGTTTCTCTTTCTACCTCTTGCTGCTCTTATGTGTTGGAAATATATAGAAATGCTGATGATTTATGTGCATTTATTTTGTATCCTGTGACTTTGCTAAAGTTGTTGATTATTTCTACAAGCTTCTTAGTTGATTCTCTAGGATTTTTTAAGTAGACCATCATATCATCTGCCCAGAGTGATAGCTTAGTCTCTTCATTGCCCATTTTAATACCTTCAATTTCTTTTTTTTCCTCTAATTGCTACTGCTAGTGTTTCTAGTACAATGTTAAATAATAGAGGTGATAGTGGGCATCCTTGTTTCACTCCTGATCTTATTGGGAAGGCTTCTAATTTATCCCCATTGCATATGATGCTTGTTGATGGTTTTTAAGAAATATTTTGATACCTTCATGAGTAATAGATTAATTAAATTAATTTTGATTAGTCAATTATTAATGGATTGATTAATTATGGATAATTTAATATGCAAGTATCAAGTTGGACATTTTGTGGAAGCAAAAAGTTAAGCTATGGTCATACATATTACAAATATCAGTGGTAATAGTGTGTTCTATTTTTAGTATTATCAATATTATCAGAAAAGTTCACAATACCTAGAAAAGTTAAGTATTTTATGATGGTGGTGATGGTGATAAAATATATTTTATGTCAGATATTTTATAGAAAACTGATCAGAATCCTCAGGTTTCAAAAGTTGAAAAGTATTGATGTACAATTGCTTATGTTTTAGGTATCTTTGGCTAAACCCATGTTGGAGAACCCATGGCATTAGTGCCAGAAGGGACATCACCCCTCCCCCTCTCCACATACACCTAAGGGCATTTCTCACATGACCTATCCCTCTGCCCAGCAGGCCAATGAGAGTGCTTCTGCCTTCCCCTGGCTAGGGTAGGGTGTGGGGCTCACATGCAGCATGAAGGTTGTAGTTTGGGCACTCCATCTCTAAAAGTTTGCTGTCACTGGTCTAAGCTGGTACTTGTCATAGGAGTATGTTAAAATTATATGGAGAATTGGTAAATTATGTCAGAAATTAATGGAATGTGTATCTTTATTCTGTACTAATATAATAATAAGATGTTTCTAATAAGTCAGCCACCATGCATTTATTAAGTACTTACTCTATATCAGACATGGTATTAAGGGAAAAAAAGTCCCCACTTCAAGAAGCTTAAATTCTTCTTTTTTAAAACATTTATTAATATTTATATTTTAGAAAAGTTAACATGGTTATGCTCTATTTCCAAATTGTTGATAGTTGCATTGGTGTGGTACTTTCGATCCCCAATCATGTCCTCATCAACCCATGTATTCAAGCAGTTGATTTTCTTCTGTGTTTCCTCTCTTGCAGTTCTTCCTCTGAATGTGGGTAGAGTTCTTTACCATAAGTCCCTCAGAATAGTCCTGGGTCATTGCATTGCTGCTAGTACAGAAGTCCATTGCATTCTATTTTACCACAGTATATGAGTCTCTGTGTACAGTGTTCTTCTGGCTTCTTCTTTTTTTTTTTTTTAATCTTATCTTCTGTCTTAGAATCAATACCGTGTATTGGTTCTAAGGCAGAAGAGTGGTAAGGGCTAGGCAATGGAGGTTAAGTGACTTGCCCAGGATCACACAGCTAGGAAGTGTCTAAGGACAGATTTGAATCTGGGACCTCCCGTCTCTGGGCCTGGCTCTCAATCTACTGAGCCACCTAGTTGCCCCCAGGAAGCTTAACTTCTAATGGAGTTACATACAGAGTAGATGGAAGATAATCTTACTAGGAGTAAGCACTAGCAATTGGGACAGGATTTGTCTCCTATCCAAGATGAGATTTGAGCTGAATTTTGAAGGAAGCCAGGACAAAAAAAAAGGCAGAGAGAACATAGGGAGCGCCATATTTGAGGATAATAGTGTGCTCTATTTTTAGTATTATCAATATTATCAAAAAAGTTCATAACACCTAGAAAAGTTAAGTATTTTATGATGGTGGTGATGAGTAAGTATGATGAGTAAGTAGGTGAGTGTAGGTAGGTATTAGTGTTCCTGGCCTATTATGTTCAGTTGTAACTCATATTCCTTTCATCAAGGAAGGTTTCCTTAAAGCTATTTCTGAGTCAGGTGCTCTTAAGAATCTGAATTAAATATGCATAGTTTCTGTTTCAAATTTTAAAATAGAGATACTATTGGCATTACAACTTTAGAAGTATAGCAAATAAAATAGAATTGGAAGATGAGTTGTGAGTTCTCTATCATGCTGATAGTAGCTTATGATACTTTGGGTGGGTATGGCTTTGACAGAGGAAATGGTCATGCAATATAGATTAGGAGAGAAGGAAATTGGTTCAGATTTTCTTCAGATTTCTTAGATTGTGACTTTTTTCTCCCCTCCCATTGTCTTTCCTCTAAATATCATCCTACTACTTGAATCATGAAGCACTCCTTCTTTTCTGTTTTTTTTTTAAACCCATACCCTCTGTCTTAGAATTAATACTAAGTATTGGTTCAAGGCAGAAGAATGGTTAGGGCTAGGTAATTGAGGTTAAGTGACTTGTTCAGGGTCACACAGCTAGGAAGTGTCTGGGACCAGATTTGAAACCAGGACCTCCCATCTCCCAAGACCTGATACCTACTGAGCAACCTAGTTTCCCCTTGAATCTTTCTTTCTAGCCTTTTACCATCTTATACTTCTTTTTTTCCTTTTTGATGAGTGTTATACCTCACTTCTACTCCATCAACTTGTCATTTCACAGTATTTGTTTTCTTTTGAAGCCATATCTATCACCATTGAATGTTGCTCCGAACAGTACAAATATGTAGAATTATTTTTCAATAAGTTCTACTTTAATTTGGGTAAATTCCTGGGTCTTTTTAGTTTTTATCCCATAGTTCAAGAGCAAAAGTAGTAGGAGGCGTAGTATTTCTACAATATGATAGATGTTTAAAATTAAACATACCAGTGTGTTAAATATACATACTCATATATATATATATATGTATGTATATATCTGTGTGTGTGTTTATGTTGACTTTGTGTGTGTATATATATATATATATATATATTTATATAAGTGAATATTTGCCATCATTGATTATATTCAAGAAAAAATGCTTCAGCCTCTAAAAGCAAAATTTCAGAAAAGGAATTGAAAATTTTGAGTAGTGGATCCAGAGAAAGCAGGGGTAGTAGTTATGATCTCTGACAGAATTGGGGCTAACATGGATATATAATTAAAAGGGATGAACAGGTAATATGTTGGAGATAGGGGTAGTATGGATAATGAAACCATCAATATTGGACCTATATGACCTAAGAGGTGTAACATGCAGATTTTTAATGGAAAGACTAAATGAGATATACATAGAAATAATAACATAATAATAATGGGAGAACTTTAATTTTCCCTTCTCAGAACTAATAAATCTAATCAATAAAATAAGAAAGAAGTTAAGGAGATGAATAGAACCTTAGATAAGTTAAATAAGAGATATTTAGAGATCCCTCAGATTCCTGCATAAGGCTAGTAGTAGATCTAAGCCTAGCATACAATCCAAACATAGTTTCTGGTGAGACAACAATGGTTTAGACAGTATAAATATTCTTCAGAAGTCTTACTTTTTCATTCCTCATAATATGGAGGGTAATACTGCATTCCTGAAGTATTCTGGCTTTAGAATATAAATTCCACTGGGTATAACCAAACTTCAAAGACTTGATTTTGGAAAGAGTATTGTCCTGGTAACAGCTTGTCTCTGCTGCCTAAGCTAAACATGGCTCTGGTAATATATGTTAACTTAGAACCATATGGGTTAAGTTGATCAAATTAAATGCTAATAGGAATATGGAGAAGCGACCTAATATTATTACGTTGCTAGAGCAACTGTCAATTGTTTCATAGAAAACAACATGGATATAGACATTAAGAGCTGCAAAGCTTTTTGTGTTCATTTACCTAGAGATTCCATTGCATTATTAAGATTAGGTCTTAAGGACATTATTGAGAAGGTAAAAAGCTCTGTATATATAGAAATATTCATGGAAGCTTTGTTTATAATGACAGAATTGTCAGATCTGGCTGACAGGGGTGTGATGCAGGAGGCATTATGAGACCAGAGTAGGGCGATACAGCAAAGTTTATTAGGTGCAGCAAAGATAGAGGGGAGAAACTCAAAATCAAAGAGCTTCTATTAGATAAGGGATACATGGGTTTTTATGGGTTTGGGAAAGTTAGGTGTGCAGAGCTTAGGTAATCTTAGGTTTTATTGGCTGTTTCTGGGTGGGAAATAAATAGCTGGTTCCCATGATTGTATGGTTCCTAACATGCTACAGGTAGTATAGGATTAGAACATTAATCCTTCATGGATTTATTGGGTCACAGCATGGGAAGTAAAGTAAAGTAAAGTAAAGTGCCCTGTGGAGTGGAACAACTGCTTTGTTCTAGAGTTCCAGCAGGTACAGGGGAAAGAGTGCTTATTGGTATCTATTGGGATTAGGGAAGAGGAAAGGGGTTTTGGTCCCATGATCTATAAAAAATAATTGGAAATAACACACACAGTGATTAAGAGCAGTGGCTGAAAAGATTATAATATTTGAGTGTAATAGATTGTATGTTATTAGACAAATATTGGAAATTAAAGAAAATAAGAAATATATGAAAATGTGAGAAGAAAATAAGTCTAATACATACTATGATTACTTTTTTTTAAAGCCACAAAATCAAGAGAAAAAAGTATCCAAGTAAAACACATCCAAAGGGAACTCAAAAGCAGATGTCTTATTTTTAATTGTTTAAGGGGAAAAATTATGAAACTGGCAATAAATTTAATAATTTTATTTAATCAGAAAGGAGTAGTGGAAAAGAATGGAAAAAGAGAGAGTAATACTTTTTTTGCTGTTCTATTTAGTTTACCATGTGGACCCCGCCTAGCCACACTAACATGGAGTCCAGCCAGCACCCAAATATGCAAGAGATGTCCCCAAAAATCTGCTCTTGCCTCAGTTTATCAAACTTTTTCCCCTGCGCACTGACTCTCACACCAAAGCTGCCATTCTATCCTGACCTAAATCCCCTCAATGTTTTCCATCAAACATCCTCCTCCCCTTCACCCCCCCCCCCCCAATTCTTTGGGATACCATCATGTTAAATCTCCTTAATTGTTTTTTTCAGGAGATTAACATGTGGGTCTCCCCAGTGAATCATTCCACATGTGGAGTCTATACACTTAAGATTCTATCACTAGGGGGTATAAAATATTGTATCTTACATAGAGAGAATTAAAATAATTTGGGGAATAAGAGGGAAAGAAAAAGAAAGATTGATAGGCACACTGACAAAAAAAAGCCAATCGGGGGGCACTCTCCTTTGGCATAAGAGTTTATAGTCAGAATAAATGGTAGGTTTAACCTCCTTCAGTTCAGTTCATTATATCCAAAAATTCACTTTGGATCTCTTGATGTAGTGAGTGATTTCTGCAAACATCCTTACAACATTTTCTCCAGATTATCCACTTTTCTAGGCCAGGGTGTCTGTGATTTTCTTTTCCTAAAATTTCTTTAAACAATCTTAAATTTTGGATTATAGGATAAATATACAATCCCTGCCTCAGGGGTGTGTTGACCAACACTAGAATTGCCCTGGTATGCATGGTTAAATTAGGAGGTAAATGAATCAATTCTCAAAAAAAAAAAAAACTGAACAGAAGAGAGAGAAAAAAATATTAGATTAAAAAATTACATATATATATATGTATATGTATGTGTGTATATCAAAATCCTATGTGTATAAAAAGTATGAGTAAAAATTAAAATTGCAGCTGATTCTTGATTTACCAGCAAGAGCCACTTGAGGTAACTTATGTCCTTCAAACATACAGGACAATTGCAGCAATATTGCACTTGTCCATCATCAGCCATGACTACAGGAAATTGCTGTACTATAAAAGAGAAAAAGGGGACAAAAGTCTGAGGTAAAAGGGAAATATGATTCCATGGTCTGATTTTTTTTCACAGGGATAGGGGAGCCAAAATGAAAGCCAAACAGAGGTACTTAAATGACTTGGGGACAGGAAAGTTCAGTGTCTGGGTTTGCCAAACAATTGCTTCCCCAAATCCCTGGAACAAGCCCTTTGCCTTGGCATAGATCCTTAACCAAACCCACAGGGATTGTTGGTCTCCTTGACCTTGTACTTCTTTGTACTGTGGGGTGGCTTATTAACACTCTCTTCTACAATCAGACACATAATCAAATTGTAAACAATGTAGAGTTGGTGTTTTTGCACATAATTTTTTTATGTATTTGTTTACGTTTTTTGTTTGTGGTGGTAGTTATTAAGTATATAATTAAAAAATTGAAAAAAGGGAAAATGAAAGAAATTTTTAAGCAATGGCAGCATTATTGGAAATTTGTATATACTTTAACAGTGATGACTTCTGTCATATCAGGGTCCCTATTAGCCAAGAAAAAGAATATTTTACATCATTATGTTTTTCTGTCCTATAATGGGAATACTTTTTTTCCTGTATCAGCTTCTTGACTCTTGATACCTTAACTCTGATTGCTGGACCTTTTGTCCAAACCTAAGGATTGGTTATCAGCCTCTTGGTGCCTAAACCATCTTATAAACCAATCCTTCTAATTGATCTTTTTAGTCTCATCATTTCCCTTTATTTGCTTGATTCCTTTCACTAACTATTGCTATCATATGCCACTTTTTTATGTGCCTCATATGGTGCTAAATCTATTATGATTCTGTTTCATACCTAAAATGTTTGAAGTTGATGACCATACCCATTTTTATTTGGATGTAGTTCTCTAATGTATGATTAAAACTTCTCTCTCTCTCTCTCTCTCTCCCCCCTTTTCCCCCTCCTCCTCCCTCTCCCCCTAAACACACACACCTGTTGCATGCATTTCTAGATAAAACCTTCATACAGGTACCAAATTGTGTCATAAGCATCTGGAAATTTTTTTTGTTTGTGCAGATATGAAGATGACTGAACAGGGTAGTGTAACCAAGAGAGAAACATTTTGCTTGCTTGTTGAGTCTGTCATTATTGGTACCTTCTTTATCCATGTTGGTCAACCTATGGCACATGTACTAGAAGGGACTTCTCTCCTCCCCCTCTCCATATGCGCCTAAGGACATTTCTCATGTGATCCACCCTTCTGTCCAGCATCCCAATGGGAGTGCTTCCTCCCTCTCCTGTTTGGGGTAAGGTGGGGGACTCACATGTGGTGTGAGGGTTGTAGTTTGGACACTCAGTCTCTAAAAGATTTTGCCATCACTTTTCTGTATAATTATGTGCCTATTTTGAAGGAAAAGTGAGTGAAGGTTTTGAGAAAGCAAAGACTTAAATAAAGCAAATGGCAGTTTTTCATGTTCACCTTTTCTGTCACCCCCCTAGATGCCAATATTAACCCATTTCTAGATTTACAGATATTGACTTAGGCACTATCAGAGCACTTATAGGGGCTTCTAAGGGGTCCAGAAAAGCTCCAGGTCCAATATAGTGGAGCTTTTTAGGTCTCTTTACTGAAGGACCCTTACCCAAACCTGAAGGTTCATATTTAGATTAACTGTCTGCTAATGCCATTTCCTTAGGGTTTCTCAAATTGGATATAATCTAGATTATTTACTGTTTGTGTGCATGTGTGCATGCATGTGTGTATGTATTCCAAACTTTAATATAATCACAAAAAAGAACATTTCCAAAATACATGGAATATAAAAAGATTGAGTGTGAATCATTGGTCTACAATTCATAATACTTTATTAACAAAAAAGTTTATTACCTTTATATATTCCACTTCCTTCCATTTTCTTCTGAGAATTTTTTTTTTTAAAGAAGAACATTCATTTTATAAATGAGGAAACTGAAGTTCAAAGGGGTATAGTGACATGTTTAGGGTCACCCAGCTAGAATTTGTCAGGCTGAATTCACATCCAGGTCTTCCTGAATTACATGCTATTTATGTTGGGGATAAAAAGATTAAAAATAAAGACTACAACACTGGAAATAATTGTAGGTCTTTTCCTTAACTCTTGGTTTTATTTGGCATAACAATCATTGTAACAAATGTTTCCTGGCACCTTACTATAGGAGAATGGGAAAATTGATCATGTTAATTTACTGACACCAGTCAATGAATAAATGTATAACAAAATAAATAATAATAAGTAAATCTGCCATTTGGTGTGGTTCATTGAGAATTAATTTTGAATTTCTTTTTATATTGGAAGAGTTAGAAAAATACTTTTATCATATTTTTAGAGTTTAAAATTTTGTTCCTTTTAAGAACATTTGTGTTGTGAAGTAAATCACATGATGCTCATATGTTAGGCAAAGTAGTATAATGGTTGTTTTCAAGATAATCTTAAGATAAGGAATTATGTGCCAGAAGAGTAACAAAAGTAGAATGTCCTACATATAAAGACAGAAGTGCACTGCACAAGGTAAAAACCTAGTTTAGTAACTTCATTCAGCATATAATTTCTCCCTCCCCCCACTCTTAAATCTACTGGGTAGATTCCTATCCACCCCTTTTTCTCCCCTTCCAACATGGTAATTCTGCTCAATCAACTATGAAGATTACTAGAAGAGAAAAAGCTCTTGTACTTCAACAAGGCAAGAAGATTGGAAGCCAATGGGGCCAAAACTGTCTCTTACTCCATCTTTTCTTCTCTTCCTCACTTCAGTTGGGCAGGAACTAGAACCAACCTCCCAACCTACAGAAGCTAAGAATGTCTATCCTCCAGGGGAATCATTGAAACAGTAGAAGGATAAGTAGCCAAAAAGTGTGGAAGGAAACTTAGAATAAGTGACTTGGGAATACTGGAGAATGAAAGACCAAAAGTTTGAGGGAAAAAGTTCAAGCCAATAGAATAACAGAGAGACTCATAAAGATAGGGATGAAAAGAAAAAAAAAAACCTAAGAGCAGCCAGATTATGTTGAAAGAGTATTGTTTTGAAGGAAAATAAACAGAAATTCCTCAGTGAAAGAATTTGCAGAGCCTCAACACCCTAGAGATCATGGTATAAGAGCAAGCAAAAGTCTATGGTTTAAAAGAGAAAACAGATAAAAGTTGATATTAGTGATGAAATTTGAATGTAAATTAGAGCTTTTAGTACACAATTTCAAACAAGAGCAAAGAATTATTAAGAAGGTAAAATAAAAAAAATTTTCTGAAGAACCAGAAGTTCATGAAGAGTAAATTCCCATTATATAATAATGCAGAAGTAGATGAAAATTTGGCAGAAGTAAAAAGCAGTTATATTAAGAGAGCACATGAATTCTATAAAAACTAAAAAATTTATCTTAAAGATGATATAATTTAAATGTGATAGTTTTCCTAGAAGAATGTCATAAATTTAAGAATACATGAGTATCAAACTGAGGGAAAAGAAGAAAACTGTAGACAAGCTAAACCACCCCAAACTTGAATACAGTCAGTAAACACTGGAAAATCAAATTTACATATTGCTACCACAAAAACAAAACAAAACAAAAAGCCTCTTCCCAAAACTATTAGTGGACATAGAGGTTAAACTTGGTAATTTCAGTAGCCAGGAAGAAGACCTTCAGATATAAAGGAATGACTATTCAGAGAATCCAGGAATACTTCTCAGTTATGAGAAATTGGAGAAGGAATGGAATTGTATATTCCCTAAAGAATGATGGGCAAACTTTTTAAAGAGGGGGCCAAAGGAAAGGAAAAGCTCATCTGTCATTGTTTCTAAGGCAACTCTTTTGAAATTTCATTGTATTGTATCCTACTCATTGTATTTGTCAGATTAGGAATAATGTCCCCCTGCAGATAGAACATTTCGAGGCTCCCCCCCCCCCAAATCTGACCCCTGGGCTGTAGTTTGCCCATCACTGCCCTAAAGCAAAGGAGCTTAGACTATAACTCAAAATAATAGATCCTGCAAAGCCAAGTCTGATCATTAGTTTAAAAAAAAACAAAAAAACGAACCTTTAACAGGCGTAGCATTTTTGAAATTTTTTGCCACAGCAATAAAGAGGAAATGAGCAGGATATTCAACCTAAAAATGACCCCAGTGAATAAAAACATGAGAAAAATAAAATAAGTACAACTATCAAGAAAAGCCTAGAATTCTTTCATGTTTATAGACTATTATTTAAAAAGAAAGCCAGAAATGAAAGATAAAAGAACAAAAAAGTATCAAAAAGGACCTAAAAAGGCTAAAGATTTCAGGGGAACTTAAAAAGAATTTTGTGAAGAGAAGATGAAAAAGTTGAATTAATAGCCCATGGAAATGGAATTTGTGCCTGGGAGAGTTGGGGGAGGTAAAATAGTATAATGTTATGTGAAAATGGAAAGGAAAGGGAAAATATAGAAAGGATGTTGAGATGTACTGTGACCAGTTCATAGGTGAAGAGTAAAGTGGGATTAATTTCTGTGGTAAGCCTGGAAAAGTTATCAGCATTTCTATAGAGCAGTAACAAAACTTTGGAGGAAATAAAAGAGAAAGGGAAGTCCTACTCAAGATAACTACAAAAGGCATACTAGTCGGTCTAATAAGGTATCCTTAAGATCTCTATAGATAAAATTAGAAAGCATTCTTTAAAGTAATAAAGAATAATTTAAATGGAGAGATATTTTATACTCATGGCTCAGATGTGCGAATAAAAGAAAAATGACAATATTTGTTGCAGTTATTCCTAATGGAATTTTCTATAAAATTAGACAAAGCAATAAAGTCCATTTGGAGGAGTTAAGGAAAACAATGAATAAAAAGTAAGAATGATGTAGGAAAAGCACTTTTTAAAGTTATTTTAAAAATCACTAATAATTAAGATGGTTTTGTATTGGTTTTAAAAAATAGAAAACTAGAAAAATGGAGCAGACAAGATTAGGAAGGACTCAAGATAAACAATTTAGTGTTGTATTAACTCAAGTATATAGTTTATTCAGTTTTTAGACATACTGTTTTTTAGTCTTAATATATTATATTAAGTTTCGATTTAGGGGTTTTTTTTCCGGAAGGTTTGAAGCAGAATCTGAAGGAAAAGGTGGGGGATGGAGATAGTAGGCTCCTTGTCTGTCCTCTTTTTTAGCACATTGGGTCTATGAAATAATGGCATATTATATATTGACCAATTTCATGGCATTTCAGAAGCTACAAGGTCCATGGATTGGACTGATTTATGGTGCTGGTTATTGTTTTCCCACTTTGGGCACTTAGAACAGAGACACATTGCAATATAATGTTCTGAAATGTGGAAGAAAAAATGTTTTTTCCATTTATGCCGAAGGTGTATTTGACCTTTATAACTGTGTATCTATATATATCTTTTGTCTATTCTATTTGTGAAGCATTGGCAGGAGAACAGAGGTCTGTACACAATATTTATCGATCTGACCAAGGCCTTTGATATTGTCAGTCGTGAGGGTTTGTGGAAGATCATGGCAAAATTTGGTTGCCTGGAGAAATTAATCAGTATTATACACAGCTCCATGATGATGTATTTTCATGGGTTCTGGATAATGGACAGCACTCTCACACTTCCCCAATCACCAGTGGAGTGAAGCAGAGCTGTGTGCTTGCTCTCATCCTTTTTAGTATGATATTTTCAGCAACATTGTCAGATGCCTTCAACGAGGACAAAAATGACATCAAAGTCAACTACCATACTCACAGTAAATTATTTAACTTGAAAAAACTATAAGCCAAGATTAAAGTTGAGGGAGAGAAAGTGCATGACTTTCTGTTTGAGTGCACAGTCAATTTCAGCGCAGTCTCTGAGACCAGGACTTAACAGAACAAGGATTGATTCTCTGCCACTTGTGCCAGTTTGGACCTGACAATTGAGGCAAGAAAACAGGTTTTCATCAGCCAGCACCACACCATCCATACATTGAACCACCAGTTACAGCGAGTGGAGAAATTTTGAATGCTGTAGTTAAGTTCACTTGCCATGGTAATATACTTTCAAGGGATGTACACATAGATAATGAGGTTGACCCAAGCATTGTCATAACTAGTTTGATGTTTGGATGCCTCAGAAGGAAAGTGTGAGAGAGAAGTGCCTACAAAACTGAAGGTCTACAGAGCTGTTGTGCCGACCTGATTGTGTATGCCTATGAAACCTAGGTAGTATAATAGTGCCATGCCAGGAAACTGAATCACTTCCATTTGAATTCTCTTAGGAACATTTTGCAGGTCACCTGATAAAGTACTGGATACAAAGGTCTTTTCTCAAACTGAACTGCCAAGTATTTAAACTCTACTGCAGAGAGTATAACTTGGAGGCCATGTTGTACAAATGCCAAATGTATGTTTACCTAAAAGGCTATTTTTTTTGGAGAACTCACACAAGGCAGGAGCTCACAGGGAGGTCAGAAGAAGCAATATAAGGACAATATAAAGGTCTTTTTGAAGAACTTTAGTACCGATTATGAGACATGGGAGACACTGGCACAGGACGATCCTGCCTGATGGATCTACATCAAAGAAGGTACTGTGCTCTCTGAGCAAAGCAGAGTTGCAGTGGCTCAAAAGAAATGTGATATGTGCAAATTTAGAGATATCTCCATCCCAAAAGTTCATATGGACGGTTTGTGCCCAATCTATGTTAGATCCTCTGAGCTCATATTGGTCTGATCAGCCATAGACCAACACACTGTGCATTGACCCCAACATTATGATATTATTTTGATCCTCTTTGAGTATAAAATACAACAAACAGTGTAAAGCAATGTTAAGTTCAAGAAGAATTGAGTAGCAAGGGAAGTTTTTCTTACCAAAAGAAAAGTAAAGAAAAGCTTAACAGAAATTTGAGGAAATCTTTGTTTTTTACAATTTTCCTTAAAGTGTATTTAAATTTAGTTACTTGTTTTGTAAGGTAAAAAAGGTAATGGGGAAAGAAAGTTTGTATATTTTGTCACAGTTCAAGATCATAGCAGAGGTGAGATAGTGCTACTTTGTTGCTAATTCTTTGACATTCCTATCTTCAAAACCTCTCATATGTCCCCATCTCTCCATTCATTCAGTCATTAAATTAGTTCAGGCCCTCATCATTTTTCTCTTGGAGGACTACTGCAATTGCCTTCTCCCTGTCTTAAGTCCTCTTCCAGATCCGGTTTTCTCCACTTAGCTGGCAAGATGATTTTTCTAAAATGTAGGTTTGACTATATGTCCCTCCCTTGCTCACTTAGCTCCCATGACTCCTTATTGACCCTAGAATCAAATATAAATTTCTGTCTTTGACATTTAAAGTTCTTTATAACCTATCCCCTTCCCAACTTTCCAGCCTTCTTACATGTTCTTTTCTTTCATATACTCTACAATCTAGCCACACTGATTTATTTGCAGGTCTTTGAACTCAATACTCCATCTCCTTTTTCTTGATCCAAAACAATCTTCACAGGCTTCAGTTTTGGATTGAATTTAGTAAGATAAAATTCAACAGGGATAAACAGAGTCTTGCAATCAGGTACAGAAAAATCAACTCCACAAATATAATATGGAGGAGGCATAGATAGCCAATAGTATGGAAGGGCAAGGTATTAATGCAAGCTCAGCATATTAGTAGCAGGAAAAAGCTAATTCAGTCTTAAGTTGCAGCAAGAAGGACATAGTTTCCAGGGCCAGAACTGTGATAATCCCTTAGTACTCTCTGCTCTTTAGACTTCATCTAAATTATTGGGTTCAGTTCTGGGCATGAATGTTTAAGAAGGGTGTTGATTAAATTAGAAAGCCTCTTAGAGGGGATGGTAACTTGTGTGATGAAGGGTCTTGAATTCATGCCATAGGAGGTTTCATTGAAGGAGTTAGGCATGTTTAGCCTAGAAGAAATTAGACTTGGAGGATAATAGCTGTATTTCAAGTATATGAAGGGCTGTATTATGGTAGAAGGATTAAGATTTGTTCATTAGCGCCTCAGAGGACAGAATCAGGAACAGTGAACAGAAGTTGCAAAGAGAAAATTTAGACTTGATTTCAGGAAAAAACTTTCTAACAATTAGAGCTGTCCACAAGTGGTGTGGGCTCCCTCTCCATGGAAGATTTGAAGCAGAGGCTGGATGATAACTTGTGGGATGTGTTATGGTGGGGATTCCTTTGGGATATGGATTAAGATAAATAGCCATCGTTCCCTCCACTCCCAAATTTTGGATTCTGTTATTCCCTTTGAAGAAAGAGATAACTTTTTTCAATTTCACAGAGCCCTTAGTAGCATAGAAGCCTTAGACATTCAGTGTATTTAGCCATACATTATTCATAACTCAGTAATGCATTCTTAGGTCATAGTATTTAAATGGACAATTAAACTTTCTGCTTTGGACGTTCCTCCCAGTGATACAGATCACATCCCCCAGTAATACAGATCACTTCCATCTTTGGAGATCTTTCTTGTTTTCTCTTTACAACATGTCATCTTTTGCTTAGCAAGGCGACCAGCGCATCTTTGTTTCCTATTCTGTTTCCCTAATGACATTTTTTCTTCTTCAAGGTTCCTCCTTAACTGGAATGCACCTGGATTGTACCTTTCATTCCTCTTTTGATTGACTTCTGTGTGATACTCACTTTTAATTCTATGGAGAATTTTATCTTCTCATTCTAGTAAACTAGTATAATATTGGCATTAACAAGATAAGCCCTTTGTCTTATAGGAAAACTAGTATAATGTTGGCATTAACAAGTTAAGTCCTTTGTTTCTTGCAAAGTCTGGCCAGTAAAGGAACTTTACAATTTCCTGAGGCAGCTATGCAGTATGGTAGAGTGCCAGGCCTAGAGTCTTGTACAGGCTTTGAGTAAGGAAGACTCATTTTACTGAGTTCAAATCTGGTTTCAGACAGTTAGTAACTGTGTCACCCTGCATTTAACACTTGTTTGCTTCAGTTTCCTCATCTGTAAAATGAGGAGAAGAAAATAGCAAATCATTACAAACAGTATCTTTGTCTAGAAAAACCCAAAAGTAGTCACAAAGAGTTGGACATTACTGAAACAACTGAACAACACCAACAACAACAAAAAATAATATCTTAAAGGTTCCCTCTCTTTCTGTTTTGCTCTGGACCCAACTCATTCATCTGTATTGTCTTATCTTAACTGTTCCAAATGTAAAATCAGATGGAAAAGATAATGGCTTATCCATCTAGTGCATATGGGGCAATGAACATTTTAATACTTTTAACAAACATTTACCATTTATATTGATCATTTCCTGTAGCTAATTTTATTCTCCTATTACTGCCTTGAGGTAGCAAGGGTGAGGAAAATAGTATTATGCGACATATGTAATAACAACTACAATTTATAAATTCCAGATCTAATTTAAAGTTTTTCTCACTTAGGCTTTCTGGTCTACTTCAGACTTGGTGGTGAAATACTTGTTTCTGATTGTTGTATTTTAGTTTGTCTAGTGCTGTTGTTTTGTAGAAGTTTCCAGTTGTGTGTTTGAGGTCATCACTCTCTTCAGTATGTATTCTCTTTTAAAGAACTCATTCATGATTGCTGTTACTGTTTTCTACTTGGGTCCCACCCAGTAAAACTGTGAAGTGATGAGCAAGTAGCCCTTTAGTGCTAATATACTGAAATATGTGATATTTCAGGACTTAATTTAATTTAAATTTAATTTATATAACCCATATAATTTAAAAACAGAAAGGAATCTTGAAGATAGCATAGTGAAGTGACAAGAACTTTGCATTTGGAATCAGGGGATTTGGGTTCAAATCCTGTCTTTACTGTGTGGTCTTGCACACTTAATTTCTTGGACCTCAATTTTTCATGTGTAAAATGTGGGGTTGGACTTTCTACTCTTAGGTTTACAGGTGAGGAAACTGAGGCCCAAATGGTGACATGATCTATCCTCCTCTCCCCAAGAAAAACCATACACTGAATTAATGGTAGCACTGATGATAAGAGTCTAAGCTTTCTTACAAAGCTTTTCCCACTATACCACAGTGCCTCTTCTTTAGTAAACTCTTGTCACTGGATTTGATTTTGATATTAATGTTAAAGATAAATTAAAAGTGACTATGAGTCACTTTCTGACTGAGGCAAACAATGATTATGAGGCTGAATGATTCTATGTCCTAGTTTCCATAATGAAGTGACATGGTTTTAGTGGTAGTTTGTGTAGTACTTGTCATGTTTTTAACCCTTAGAATTAAAAATAAGCATCATCTATCAAGGCTAATTTTGCTCAATTAAATGACTTTGATACTTGGCCAACATTTTTCTTCTTCTTCTTCTTCTTCTTCCATAAGCTAGTAAATATAATAATTCTGAAAATTTTCATTAGTTTTAGCTTTCATCATGTGGATATGGTTGAGAAGGACGGGGATGTAAGAGGCTAGGACTGAAAAGTTTGAGCTGTGAAGAGAAATAGGAAACTATTGGATGGTTTTAAAGAGTGGAGGGCCCTTCTTACATATTTGGATATGTTCATGTATTGAAAAGGTGGATGGATAGACCTGACAAAAGAGCTGACCAAGTTTTAGATGACTTTTGATAGTAAGGATGTAGGAAGAACAGCAGACTTGACAGTAAAAGGGCAGTGATAAAATTTAGTAGTCAAGCTAATTTTGGGTCTAAGGACAACATAAAGTAAAAAAATGAACTCTAACCAGTGATATCACCAAGGAACAGATAATTGGGGAAAAAATATAAGTATCCATACCTTTTCCAAAACCCAGATAGAAATATGCAGGCATTGAAAGAATTAGTTCAAATTTCCATATGCCAACAGACAAGGGGTTTTATTTAAAATAGCTGTTGATTCACTTTACTAAGGAATTCTCCATGGTATTACTTTTAATACTTTGGTGCCTGTAAAATAATAGGCAGTGTGACTTAGAGTTGATTACTCGTTTTTGCCACTTAGTAGTTGTGTGACCTTTAGCAAATTATATAATTGTGATAATAATGATTTTCCATATCTGCAAAAAGGGGATGATAACACTTATCCTGGCATCCTTGCAAAGTTATCCTAAGGGTCACATGAGTATAACATTTCCTTTATATCTATATAGATATAGATATATAATATTTACAATTTTTATGGTGGTATTATTTTATATTATTCCATTAAAAAAAGTAATTTTCTTGTAGGTTTTCAGGAATGAATCTGTTGCTCAAAACATCACTGCTCCTGACTTTGTTTCCAACTTTTAAGTCTGTTACCGTAGATGCTATAGATTGAATTGTCCAAAAAAATACTAGTGTAAATTCACTTCATTCTTTATTGCAGATTTTTTTCTTCCAAATATAGTAATTGTTATGTAGAAAATATATTTATGGAATTAGAATTAATTTATTAGGAAAAAATTATAGAACATAGGGAATGTACTTATAAAACTTATTTATTCTTCTCAAGACTATGGTATCCATCCTGGTAATGATTCTCACTTAAATTTAGGGGGAAAATTACTCAATTTAAAAAAGAAAACATAAAGTTTCATGAAATAAAAAAAAAACCCAATCAACCCTTTCTGACTTCTGAACTTTATAAACCTGTCTGCCAATAACTAGATTGTCTCCAGTTTGATAATTTTTAAAAAATTTGGAATCAGAGGTAGTTTTTTTATACCCCTTTTCTCCCCCAAATGTTGAGCAAGATTTTATTTTAATTTCTAATAACAAATAACTGAAGAATTCAGACAATCTCAAAACTTTTTTATTAACATTTTTGTACTAGTGAACATATAGATGAGTTTTATTACCAATTAAATCAGAAATTTCTTATGTTTAGTAGTAATTTTAACCTCTTTTTTAGTAATAGTTATTTTTTCCTTGTTTGATTTTTTTTTTTTTTTTTTTTTTTTTTACCCAGAGTATTTTTAGCCAGAAAGGTGTTTAGATGGTGGTGTTTTGATAACTTTATTCTTATTTGTCCTCAATACATTTGTGGTTATACTTCCTTAACAGGTTGGTGAACATAGGAATAAATACATATAGTGTGAGGGAAACAATATTGCACCTTCACCAGAAATTAAGAGGAAGTACTTGTTCTGTGTGTGTACAACTTCTTCCACAGGGTCAAGATGCATAGTGTTCTGAGCATAGGAGCATACATAAATCCATTGTGCTCTTTCCATTGCATTTAAAGGCTTCTTAGGCGATAATTCCAGATACTAATGGATTGCAGGATATATTATTATTTCAATGCCATTTACAGGTAAGAAGAACTAATTAGAGACAGAATGCTATGATAATGATTTTGTAAAAAAGATTGCAATAATTGTAGCTTTCCCCAGCTATCGTGACTGAGTTAATAGAAACTGTAGCATTTTAACTATAAGATAAAAATTAAGTCTTTGTTTCTTAGGAGCATGAAGTACATTACAGTGAAATATAGGCTAGTTTAAATTTATATGATGGCATTTATATACTTTTGAGTTTGTTGTAGCTATCTATAGAATTATAGCTTCACATTGTTATTTCTAGGTTAGAGTGATAATTAAATGTCTGTTTCTCTCTGTCAGACTGTAGAAAAAAGAAGGTAAATTTTTAAGGCATCTGACAGATTCATTTTATGAACTAATGGATTTATAAATCAACTGGAAACTGTATAGCTAATAATAGAGTAAGAGGGAAAATGAATTGGAATATTTTCAGCCATAAATTAATCTTTTAATATTAAGTTAAAAATATAAAATTTTACTTTAAACAACTTTTAAGTTTTAAAATATTTGAAATGTATTAGGACTAAATATATTTGTGGAGAAGACCATATTTTAACTGTATTATGCTATCAGGCTGTGTTGTTTTTAGCAACACTTTTTTGTGAAGTTTGAGAAATTTTATTTGTGGTAAAATTTAAAAAAATTTTAGAGTTAGGATATGATTCTTGGCTTTGCAGATATGATTCACAATATTTCTTCACAAGTTCTCTTGCATTTAAAACTTTGTAGTTTTAAAATACTAAATATATCTGAATACATTTCAAAGAAATTAAAAGTGGTTGAATCCAGTTCTAATTCAATTTTCACATATACCTATCAACAAAAATGATATAATTTTAAAAGACTTGCAAATGAGGACAAATATGTGTTATCTCCCTAGGTAAATATAAGCAAAGAACATGAATAATCGGTAAAGTTTAATCAACCTTTGGATAATTTTGATAGCTAATAAATTACTTTTGCTAGATATTTGATCTGGGGTAACATTTTACATATCATTTAATACACAAACCATAAAATATCAAGAAAATTTATGTTTTCAGTAAAAAGTCACAGTCGATTGACATTTTAAAAAAATGGTCTGTTAAGATGCACAAATATAAAAAGACCAGATAGTATGGGTCAGAGTTCCCATTCAATTATAAGTGTATTCTTTGTGAAAAATATTTCAAAGTTTCATGTAAATCAGTTTGTGAGGTGTAGATTTAAAAATATATTAACAATACACAAATAACTAGAGTTCTGAAAATCTTCCTGTTTCTTTGTTTTAGACCTTATTTTTTTAAAGAGAAAATTAGTTGATTCCTTATGTAATGATTATTGTCTTGCTGTGTTGGCCTTCAGCAGAATAATATGTAGATATCATATGTCTTCCTGTCTTTCATTATAGTAACATTCTTAGTTCCCTGTCATCATTCTGTTACAAGGAGTCATCCCCTATAAAAAGGAAACATATTTAATTTGGCCAACATAGCCAAATTAGTTGTTTTTTTTTTTTTTTTTTTTTTTAAATACTGATCCTAACAAACTTTTTTATTTTATTGATAAAGAAATTGAGGCAAAAGGAAGCACTTGACTATGGTTAGTTAATGACAATGGAATATCAAAATTTTCAAATCCAGTGGTCTTTTCCCAGCCTTTATTCATTCAACAAATATTATAATTTATTCAGCCAACAAGTACATATGTAGTGTTTGCTATGCAGAGCTTTATGCTAGCCATTAGTATAATACATAGTTCCCTTTTTTTATAAAGCTTACATTCTAGTAAAGGGTTAACATGATACTTTGATAGTATATGATGAATGCTATAGAAAATTGCAAAACAGAATAATAGTACTTTGACTTCTTTGGAGAAGTCATTAGCAAGTATGGTGGAGTTGAGAGAAAGAGGAAGAGAAAAGATTTTATTTGAGAAAGGCATCATTTGAATTGGTCTTGATGGGACTGTGGGAATTCAGTAGGCATTGATGACAAGTATTCCAAACATTGGGAATAGTGTGAACAAAGGCCTTTGCATTGACTCTTACATTCCTTGAAAACTCTCCCTCCCTATCTCTATTTCCTGTATTCCCTGGCTTCCATTCAAGACTTAGTTCAGATGTCTTCTGTAGGAGATCTTTTCTGGTCATTCTTTCTCCTCTCTTCTTTCTATCTGAAATTATCTTTCATGTACACTATACATATATGTCAAGAACATAGATTTTTGCATGTTATCTTCCCCGTTAGACACAAGTTCTTCTAGAATTGGGAATTTTTTTTTTTTGCCTTTCTTTGTATACCTATGACTTAGCCTAATGCCTGACACATTGTAAAAACTGTAAGAATAAGATAAAAGGAATGTATTTAGGAGACACTTGGTATCAAGAGAAATTTAGCAACCAATTAGATATCAGAGATAAGGGAAAGCATAGCATCAAAAATATTCCAAAAGTTTCAAATATTGGAGACAGGATAAATGGTAGTCCTATAGAAATTTTAAAAAGTCAGAAGGTGTAAGAGAAACCTTGCACAGAGAGGGGCCTTTGTTCCTTCCAACTGCCACTCCTATCATTCAAATCTCTCTCTGTCTGTAACATTCCCCAAACCCCTCTATGCAAGGCTTCTCTTATAGAAGATAGATTTTGGAAGAAAGGTCATCTGTTCCATTTTTGAGACATGTTGAGTTTGAGATTTTGTAAGCATATCTGAGTAGAAATGTTCTATTGGAATTGTGTTGGTTAGATGAGACCACAACATTGGAGATGGAAATTTAAGTGTTTTCTGCAATGATGATATTAAATCCATGGCAACTATGGAGATTTCCAAAGGGAAAATGTAGAGAGAAAACAGAAGTGGTTTCAGAACAAACCATTAGAATATGAACTTAAATTGAGGGGTTAGGAATAAGATGTAGAGCCAATGAATGTTGGAGAAGTAGGAGGCAACTTGAATAGTGTTTGTCCCTAAAGTCAAGAGAAAAGAGATTATCTTGTAAAAGATATTCTTCTGAAATGTCAAAAGTTACAGAAAGATGAAGAATAATGAGGTCTGAGGATCAAGCAACTGGCTTTTGTGAAGTAGTTTGGTGGAGGATGGGGATAGAAGCCTTTTTCGCAAGAAGTTGAGCAGAGAATAGGAAATGGCTTTTCCAAAAAGTTTTAACACAGAAAAGAAGTAGATTGGTAGCTGAATTAGCTAGATAAGTGAAGAGAAGGCTTTTTTAGGATCTCTGAGACCTGGATATACTTATAAGCTGATGGGATGGAACTAGGGGGGAAAAGTTGAAGTAAATTCATGAGAGTAGATGACTGCTGAAATGAGATGCTGGATTAGGTGAAAGGGAATACAATTTAAGGATAAAGCAAAAAGAATGATTAGTGGGAAGGAGAAGAGTAGGCATGGATAAGGAGAGGTTTTGTGTAATGGAAGAGAGCTGAGAAAGCAGATATTAGTTGATATCTTCTCAATGGATTAAAAGACTAGTTCCTCCACTGTAAAAGAATACAAGTAGTTGAAAAATGATTAAAGGTAGAATAGAAAAGGTGTTAATAGTAGCATGGGTCTCAGTTGGAATTATAGTCCATGGATATGTAATGGAGTAAATCAACTTCTTTGATATAACTTTTTCACTAATTTTCAGCAGCCTGTGAAGCAGATTAATCAGATAGATGGCTGACCCAAGGATGTGCATCTGCAAGTTGAGAACAGCAAAAAGAAAAGAGCAGCCAATACATTCTAAAATAATAACTAGTAAAACAGCAACAACAACAAAAACCCCAAAATCAAATATATTAGGAAGACTACATGAACCAGTAGAATAAAGATGGGCTAATAGTTGACGTTTATACTGTTTTAAGGTTTGAGAAACACTTTGCATGTGTTATTTCAATTGTTTCTGACAAAAATTCCATGAAGTAAACATTATCGGTAATAATATCTCCATTTTATAGGTGAAGAAACTGAGGTTGACATTTATTGAGGCTGACCATTGCCCAAGATCATATAGCTGGGAAATGTTGGGAGCTGCAAGATTTGAACTTAGATTTTGCCAGACTCCAGTCTCAACACTCTTACTGCCTCTCATGAGACTTGTTGTGAAGTGAAGAGAGGATTTAATATAAGAGAAAAAGTAGGGTAATATTCTCATCTTCTTTCACTTGTCTGTAGCATTTGAAATTGATAACTACCCACTTCTCTCATACTCATATACTATCTCTTGACTTTTGTTATACCACACTGTCCCAAAACTTATATTCCTATGATCATTCTTTCTCTCTCATTATAATTCTTCTTTACCTCCCTCCCCACCCCACCCCCATCATATAGACATTTCCCAAGGTGCTACTATTATTAGCCTTTCCTTTTCTCTTCATCCCATTTTCCTTGGCAGTCTCATGAATTCCTATGCCTTCATTTATCCTCTTTATATAAGACATTTAAATCTAAATATTGGGCCTTAATCAAGATATACAGACTTGCTTGGAAGCTCCTTGAAACTTGACCTTCTTTCTTCTTGCCCACGTACTGTCTTAGCACCACTATCTCCCCAGTTTAAGTTTTATAACTTTGAAATCATCTTTGATTCTGTTCCATATATGCAGTGCCCCTAAATCCTGTGGATTCCACACCCATAATATTTCTTCCATCTCTTTCCTTACTGTTGTGGTAAGTGGCATGATCTAAGTGAAGAGATCTCTGAATCCAAGTGTTTTTGGCTATGACATTCTTAATCATCATCTAAGAGCAAGCCATTTAGCCTCTCTGAGCTGGTTTCCCCATCCATATTTACCTTCCTTTTGTTAACTATTGAATGACCTATGAGTGTTTCATTTCATTCCAGACTTTCAGGTTTCTAGACTGAGGAGGTCCAACCCAGAACAGAAGTATTATGAAAATGCTTTATAACCTGGGTCTTCATTATTTCTCCCTTATCTTTTTGTAGTAATTTCTTTTATAGGCTTTCTAGCCTCTTAACTTTCCCTTTTTCTATTTTACTTACACAGAGTTTCAAGATTAATCTTTTTTTTTCCCATTTACATGTAAAAATAGTTTTTGGCATTTGCTTTCTAAAATTTTGAGTTCCACGTTCTCTCCCTCTTCTCCTCTCTCCTTGAAAAAGTAACAATTTTGTATCGGTTATACATGTACTGTCATACAAAACACATTTCCATGTTGAAGAAGATAAATATATTTTTAAAAACCATGAAGAAAATAAAGTGAACTGTCTGCCTTGATCTGTATTCAAATTCCATCAGTTCTTTCTCTGGAGATATTTTTCATCATAAATCCTTTGGGATTATGATGAATATTTCTAATGTATAACTGATCAAGGCATTCCACTACTCAGAAATCTTCAGTGACTTATTGTTGGCTACAAAATAAAACCCATCCTCCTGGGGAATATCTGAGGTCTTCCACAATCTCACATGAACCTGCCTTTCCACCCATAACTCACTGACTTCCATTCTCTCATTTCTAAGTGCCTGTTGGACATCTTGAACTGACTGTAAACATCTTAAACTCAACATGTTCAGAATTGAACAAATCCTCTCAGTCACCCAGGCTGGCAGTCTGGGAGGCATCTTTGACTCCTCACTCTTATTTCCTATTTGGCAAGATTTCTAGTATATAACCTGTTTTCTCTTGTATCAATCTTTGGACTATTACAATAGATTTCTAATTGGTCTCTGTTGTAAGTGTCTCCTCATTCCAGTCCATCCTTAATTCATCTCTCAGAGTGATGTTTTTAAATCTCAGGTCTGATGATCTCACTCCTTTATTCACCAAATTCCAAAACCTCCTTATTGCTTTCCGAATCAAATATGGTTTGTGTTTTCAGCTGTTTGTAAATTGGCCCTTTCCTACCTTTCCAGTCTTCTTGGGTCTTAACTTTACTCTCTTTTACAATTCAATGCTTCTAAATGAGGTACTACATGACCAGATGCTGGGCATTTCCACAAGCTGTCTTCTATGCATGGAATTTCCTTTTTCCTCACCTCTGCCTCCTGGCTTCTTTCAAGTCTAAGCTATCATCTCACTCTCTGCAAGAAGGCCTCCCTAATGTCACCACCTTTGTTCTGAAACTATTTCCTATTCACCCCTCTATATCTCCTTTGTGCAAATGTTTACACATTATCTCCCCCACTACCTGTGAGCTCCTTGAGGGCAGCTACTGCTTTTGCCTTTCTTTTGTATTCTTAGCACTTAGCAGAATGCCCAGCACATAGTAGGTGCTTAAAAAAATGCTTGTTGGCTCAACTCATATGTAGTCCATACAAAAATGGACCACTTGTATCCTTGTGAAACTTTGTTTTATGATTTCCTCTTTGTATCTGGATTGCCCTTGGGCCCACTCCTCTACCTTCTCTGCCTTTTTTTTTTTTTAAACCCTTACCTTCTTTTTTTTTAAAAAAAAAATTTTAAAACTCTTAACTTATGTGTATTGGCCCATAGGTGGAAGAGTGGTAAGGGTGGGCAATGGGGGGGGGGTCAAGTGACTTGCCCAGGGTCACACAGCTGGGAAGTATCTGAGGCCGGATTTGAACCTTAGGACCTCCTGTCTCTAGGCCTGACTCTCAATCCACTGAGCTACCCAGCTGCCCCCCTTTCTCTGCCTTTTGATGTCTTATCCTTACAGATATATTCAAATGCTAGCTCCACCATGAAACTTTACTTGATTATCTTCTTTCCCAGCTGGAGGCAATTTCTCAAAAGTGGGGCCGACTTATCATGATCACCTAGGCTCAAAACCTCTTATCTTTTATTCTCCTTCCCATACCCAGTCATTCATCATATTCAACCATATATTACTTTTCCTATGGTGGGCCCCTCCCCCCACTCCAAATATCCAAGTTTTTATGAAATTTTGTCATAAATTGTTTTTATTTAAACCCTTAACTTCTGTGTATTGGTTCATAGGTGGAAGAGTGGTAAGGGTGGGCAATGGGGGTCAAGTGACTTTCCCAGGGTCACAAAGCTGGGAAGTGCCTAAGGTCGCATAAATTGTTTTTCATGTATTCCTTGGCAGTTATTCTACTTGGTTTCTCCTGCCTCCAGACTCTTTAGTGTAAAGATTGAAATTAATATTCAATGCCTCCAAAGTATGATATTTATAAGGATTTTTATTTAAAAACTCTGGGGAATAACCTAACTCACCGGTCACCACAGCGCCTTCTCTCCAAAAAGCCCCGACAACACCCCCACCATCACCATATCAAAAACAGCCCACCAAACCCACGACCAATAGGAAAAGGCTAAAGGCCTTATGGGTATGGTGAAAAGGAGTTTGGGTAATGTAGTTTTAATTCACAACCAATAGGAAAAGGCTTAAGGAATTATGGGTAATGTAGTTTTAAAGGGAGTACAAGGTATTTTCAACTTTACGTTAGTCTTTGCTTATCACTTCATGTTGATCCTCCATCAGTTTTATAACATCTGTATCTTATTCAAAACCTTTGCTGCCTTCCCACTCACTGCCTGTAAATCTCTACCTCTCCTCTTCTTCCCTTCCCTCTTTCCTCTTCCCTTCTGTCTTACTATCAGTTCTAAGACAGAGGAATAGTGAAGGCTAGGCAATCAGGGTTAAGTAACTTTCACTGGGTCTTACAGCTAGGAAGTGTCTCAGACTGGCCTCATACCCTATCCACTTTGCTACTTAGTTGCCTCCCCCCAACCTACCCTTTCAGGCATATTTCAATATATATAGCTATTGAATAGTAATTCACAGTCACTGACCTTGTGTTTTTGTCAAACTAGATTTCTTGAAATTTTATTTAACAGAATTTCTGTGTGGAGAATTATGTCTCAAATACAAAAAAAAACCCAGACCCTGACTTCAAGAGTCTTACCTTCTGCTAGGGGGAAGTGGCAGCAGGGAGACTGTAACATGCATTCACATAACTATAAGAAAGATTGAAGTGGAAAAGAGCACTAACATATGGGAGATTCAAGGAAGGCTTTATGAAGGAGATGTAGCACCTGAGCTGCACTTTGAAAGGAGAAGATTCTAAGTCTTTAGAAATGGTTTATAGAAATGAACAGTGTATTTTCCTGTTTGGGAGGCTTTGCTGATGCTATCTGTCTAAACCCCCACCTCCACTACATTACTTGTTATGTTTATGTTTTATATTGTTTACATTAAAGTTCTTTTGTTTTGGAAGCTAGTTACTTTTAGACAACTAAGATTTCCCATAAACCTTAATCTGATTTTTTTTCGTTAACAATTTTGCATGATTGAGAGATTAGAAATCAGAATTATATTAAATTCAACTGAGGCATAACATTGGGACAGATTCCGTTGAGTAGATGGATCTTGATTAAATGAGTTTGATGAATGAATCGGGAATATGAACTGTCTCTAGGATAGACCTGGATTGTGCTCTATATCTTCTGACCTATTTGAAATCTTAAGTTGCCAAAAATCCCTGTCTCTATTAATAGAATCCTTGGGGATATTGCCAAATTAAACTGGCCTCTGGGAGTTTTATAAGGAGTTTCTACTTATTTAAGACTTCATTGAATACTTGCCTTAACTTTAATACAAAGTTACAGTGTACATTGGTAAAATGGTCTGAATTTGGAGTCAGAGACCTGGTTTCAGTTATGCCTCTGTCACCTACTACTTGTGGGATCTTGAGCAAGTTCCTTTCCACTCCCATACCGTCAGTTTCCTCATCTGTAAAAGGAATATTTTGGTCTAGGTGACCTCTGAAGTTCCTTGTTAATAACTCTAAAACTATGGCTCTATGATTAGGAAAAGAATATACTTAATTTTATTAAAAGGTATTTAGAATTGTATGTCATTTTGGATTCAGTTTGGGCATTTAATTAATTTTATCCTGGGATATTTGTAATAGACCTAGAAAAGTGTATATCATAGAAAGGCTTTCACTATATCTGAAAATTTGGTGGGGAAGAAAGGGGGAGGGAGGAACAGTTTTACTGTTAAATTTATTCTATAAGTTGTTTGAAAAATTTTTTTTTCCCTGTAGGAAATTTGGTGAACGGCCTCAACCTAAACGACTCACTAGGTAAGAATTCCATGATTCATTGTTTAAATAAAAATATATCATTAACATGAGAAAACTGATGCATATCAAGGTGCTGTGACTTATTCAGTCAGAGGGCCACTAAATGTCCAGTCTTCAACTTAGACCCAAGTCCTGGGGCTCCTAAGTTTACATTATAATACCTCTGTATAAATGCTGTATTGTTTGATATGTTCCCATATTAATGTCATAAAATTTGATTCAAAACAAAACAGCTATTCTCTCACTTCAGCACTTGTGTGGTTTTGGATATTGTATAAATTTTCTTTATTCTTTCAGTTAAATTAGAGATATCAAATGTTCTTTTAAGCTGTAAGGTAATATTGTATGGCAGGTAGATGAAAACAGTACTTTTGATCCACCAGCTTAGAGTTATCATGTGTCCCACTACTTTTCAGACCCTTCTCATTTTGCTAGTCAGGCTCCAGTGTCCTGAGTAAAATAACTCATTGTAATGCAGTTTAGTTTGGAGCTAGCTTATTGTTGTAATGAGTCTTATTGTAGAGTATTTATTCCAGTAGTATTGACACTACAATGTGTCATGAGGCAAAAAAATATATTCTTAAAAGTTATGTACTTAAAAATTATAACTTTCTATTAATATAATTTGTTCATTGTTTTATTTCCCTAAAGCTAAAAACTTAAAAAAAATCATGACTGGTATTGATTCAGAATGAATTTAATCTTTATCCATATATTTTTCTCCTCCATTCCCTACCTTATTTGTCTTTTCCCCATGGTTCATGAGAGGGTGTAGCTTTTTTCATACTAATTTCTCCATTTCTGCTTGTTTCATGTTTATTTTTTTTTTTTAGCAATAACTTCTTTCCTGACAGTAAAAGGAAGAATGCTTAAAGAGTGTTACTAACCACAGTTAAGTTCTTTGACTACAAGTTCAGCTGCCTCAGCCTAAAAATTTAGTCATTGCAGCAGGATTTGCACATAATGCAATTCTATTGATTACTGTCAGATAAAAAGTTAGGTTCTATAATTAATAGTACACATATCAAATTCTCTTAGCAATCTGTAGGATAGACTATTTTTATGTTATACTGGAGTTTTATGACATTTATTATTACATGAAAGGATTTTAGTGGAGACAATATTTTCAATATAGAATTTATTTATTATAAAAGAATTTGTACGAGGTGTTAAAAACTGTAAAAGAAAACTTTGACTTGATGATATAGTGATTTTATTTAATAAGATCTTTTAAAAAAGATTTATTAAAAAAGAAAAAATCTTTGTTAACAAGATTTTGTTTATTTTTACTTTGTCGGTGATTAATAATAAAAGCCACAGTGCCCGATTTAGGCATTCTTTTGTTGTTGTTGTTACATACCAGTTGAGCAGTCTGGGGAGTCTGTGGACCTCTTTTTAGTATACTGTTTTTAAATGCATGAAAACATTGTACATAAACTTACAAGGGAAACCAATTATGGTGAAATAAAGTTATCAAGAAAAAAAATTTAAGTTCACAAACCTCAGGTTAAGAATTCCTGCTTTAGAAGCTAGGATTTGGAGTTGGAAAGCACTTTAGAAGTTAACTAATTATTTACTTCAGCATCCTGACCTTACAGATCAGGAAACTAAGGCTCATAAAGGTTAAACAATTTGTCCAAGGTCATAGAGACCTTAAAAACAGAGAAGATTTGAACACAGGTCCTCCAACCCTAAACTCAGCATTCTTCATACTGCATTAAGCTGCTAGTTTGGGGTAGAAAAAGAAAATAAATTACCCATTCATGTTTTCTGGCATCTGAATATGTAAACTCTGTTGCCTTACAGTTACAGTGTTGGCATTATAAATTGTTGGAATTAGCAACATGTAAATATGCAAGTTGAAAAATATAAGTGGACAAATAATAAGAAGAATGTGCTGGGGGCAACTGGGTGGCTCAGTGGATTTAGAGCTAGCCCCAGAGACAAGAGGTCCTGTGTTCAAATCTGGCCTCAAACACTTCCCAGCCATGTGTCCCTGGGCAATTCACTTAGCCTCCATCACCTAGCCCTTACTACCCTTCTGCCTTGGAACCAATACGTAGTGTTAATTCTAAGATAAAAAATAAGGGTTTTCTTAACAAACAATAAAAAAGATTGTGCCATGGTAGAAGAACAATAAGCATATGCTTGATAGGCTCCTGTGTACATGGGCCATTCTAATTATCAGTCACGTTTTTCTAAAAATTCTAATTATGGCCTTGGTGTTGAATCAGCAATTCTTAGTTATATTGATGGTATGTCCTAATTAAATGCTGTTGTACCTGTTCTTTCACCCCTTTTTTTCAAAAGTACTTTTTGTCTGTTATTATTCAGATGAGCCAGCAGTTTTCTAGTAGTAAGTAGCTATGGTGTATTATTATAGGATGCAAGTTGATTGAGCACAAAGATCAATCAGAAATACTTCTAAAAATTTCAGATCTTGACCAATAACCTTTTTAAAAAATGATTTCAATTGCCTTAGTTATCCTTTCTCTAAGGATGAGTATATCCAACTCAGTAGCTCTCCTTTTTTCTATTTCCATATTTCTAGTCACTGTTCGATATCTCTGCTTCAACATTTTCCCCTAAATCTTCCTCTCTTAATAGTTTCTAACTTTTGCTAAAAACAGAACAGAACAACTTGTATTACTCAGGCTCAAAACCTCAGAGTCATTCTCCTCCTCTCTTACCTCTGCATTTAATTGATTGCTAAGTCCTGCCATTTGTAGCTCTCATTCTATCTTCCCTAGTTTACACATTCATTACTTTTTTGCTTTGACTTAAAATAGCAATCAATCAATCAGCAAGCATTTATTATTCACCTACTAATATGCTAACCATTGTGCCGGATATTATGGCTACAAATACCAAAATGAAACTCAAAAAATGTAACCTAAAAAATACCTATCTACAGCTTCTATATTAAATTTTCCTATAGGTCAGACTGTGCTATTGCCCTGTTGAAAAGTGTTCAGTAGTTAACTGTTACCTGTAGGACCACAATCTGGTTATAACCTACCATTATAGGCTTGTTTCACTTTCATACATTCTAAATTTTAGCTAAACTGAATTGCTATCAATTGTTGTCTGATCTTATTCTGTACTTTTTTTCATGCATGCATTTGCATAGAATAATAGTCTCCAAACTTTTTTTGATGGCATACCCCATCAGTAAAAAAATTTGAGCACTCTTCCCCAACATGTGTTTATTTGAGCATTTCCAAATCATAAATGTATTGTTTTACTAATAATTATGTACATCACAGATATTACACAGTATTTTTAAAAGGATGAGAAAAGAATGATTTTTGAGTCAGTAAGATATTACTAGACTTTAAGTAGGAGTAACATGATCAGAATTGTGCTTTAAGAAAATTACTTTATCAACTGTGTGGAGGTTACATTAGAAATGGAGGAAACTTAGAACAGTAAGACTAGTTAACTATGACTATTGCAGTAATCCAGGTGTGATGTAATGTAAGGGCTTAATGGCTGTCTAAGTAGGGAGAGAGAAAGAATAGAGAAACAAGGAACAATGAGATTTGACAACTGATTAGATATGTGGACTGAAGGAGAATAAGAATTTAAGAATGACACCCAGGTCATGAATTTGAGTTGCTGGAATGGCAGTACCTGGAAAGTACTAGAGAAGTTTGGAAGAGGGTGGAGTGGGGATGAGGGATAATATAAGTTCTTCTAGGCAGGTCATAAATCTATTCCTGTCTACTTATCCTGGGTGATTTATTCTGTCTCACTCAAAAAGAAAATAGGTCTCATTTGCTGAAGAGCAACAAGCGTTCCTTCTAAAGGACATTTGAAGTTTTGTGAGAGTCAGAGAGTGATTATGAGGGAAAAGATGGTTTTCTCAAAGGCAATTGTGCAGCTGCTTCAATGGGTTTCTAGTTAGAAACAGAGGTTAGATTATAACTGCCCTGAGTGTTGATTCTTGAATAAGAAAAGGAGGGTTTAGGAGCTGTCAGTGAAAGGAAAAGGTGGAGTCTGAGATTGCAGGGAAATAATATGGTGTTTTGGAGAAAGGTCCCAGGTTGACTCTCTGGAGAGGGTGGCTTGCAGCTCATTTTCTGCCTTGATTGATATTAATCATATACCCCTTCTGAAAACCATTGGTGTAAATTATAACCTCATGCCTTAAATATATTTTCATTCATATACAATGAAATCTTTATCATCTCTGTTCAAGCACCACTTCATGATGCTTCCATTATCCACTCCCTCAACTCCCTTCTAAAAGTTATCTATCCCTCCTCAATTTTTCTTTTAATAATTCACTTTTATTTTTTCTTTTATTATCACTGTATCTTACATTACATCATATTTTAATTTATTTTTCTCCCCCATCCTCCCACCCCCCCATGGTTACATGATTTTTTCCCATGGTTACATGATTCATATTGTCTTCCTCCCTTATTCCCTTCCCCCTCCTGGAGTTGGCAAGCAATTCCACTGGGTTATACACATTAGATCATATTTAAATGTGTCATACCCATCCTGTAAGTTCCCTATCAGACTATAAGCTCCTGAAAGGCAAGGATTATATATTTTTTAACCTTTGCTTCTCCAGAACCAATAGAATGCTTTGCACATAGTAGCTGCTTAACAAATGTTTACTGAACATTTATTGTGGGCCATGGTAATTAGATATAATTTTTTTGTTGAACAGCTATAAAATCAGGAGTTCTTAGAATTAGCTTGGTTGAGGGAAGGTAACTTAGAAAGCTTTTTCAAAGTACTTCTTGAGGACCCTGAAATCACATTTTCTCTTTTTTTTTTTTTTGCTTTTGCAGAAGGGGGAACCTTTAGCTTTGACATTTTGGGAATCAGTATATAGTTTCTAGTAGCCAAGAAAGGGATGATCCTGGCTGAAGTCAGAACAGCATCAATGTAGGAATAACTTCATATTTGTTGACTTGTAAAGATAAAAATAAGACTAGGTTCCAGATAGGAAGATGATAGGAAGACAAAGAAACACTGTCCAAAGTTGAAGGTAGTTGGGAACCATAATTGTAGGTCCACAAAAATGTGACAGAGATCTCATAAAGCAGTTCAGCTGAGATTTATGTGTGTTTACACAGACCCTTTGTAGAAAATGGTTTCATTTCTCTCATCAATAAAATAACAGAGCTTTTGATGTATTCAAATATATACTAGCAAATTAATTCCAACAGGTAAAAAAGTCTTTGGACCTTCACCTGGAAACATCAACCATGCTGTTTGGTTTTAGAGATAAAGTCCAGTGTAATTATTTCAGATTTCTTATAGACAATACTTCACATTTAGTGTCAAAAGAGAACCAGCAGGGAAACAGCTAATTTATCTTTCCTTATTAAAACTAAGATCAATAAATAATCCTACTCAGGGTAACACAAAAGGCTAAACCTTTCCAGAACCTGTTATAGATTGGATAGTGCCATTTGTGAAAGTAATACTAACTAATCTACTTTCAGTTCCCTTGAACAAGACACTCCTATCTTGCATTTTGGTGCCTTTACACTGGCTGTCTTCCATTCTCTGTCCTTTCTTCTCTGCCTCTCAGTTTCTGGGGCTTTTTTAAGTCCATTCTGACATTCCACCTATAGGAGATATTTCTTGATCTTCCAGCTGCTAGTACCTCCCCCTCTCATGTTGTTTTCCATCTACTCTGTATTTCTTAGGTGTTCTTAGTTTGCATGTTATCCTCCCTCCTTCCATTTCTATTTCAACATTAGCTCTTGAAGACAGGATCTATTTTTATTCTTTGGTGTCTTCAGTGCTTAATAACTTTTGGTCGCCTACCAAACTGCCTACCTGTGTCAGTTGGGATGATAAAAGTTCTTTAACCATAAAATATCAATATGCTAGTAAATAATTTAATTATCTGATTGTTTAAAAATGGTTCTTTTGTATGACTTAATTTTGATTGTGACTATCTTATACCTGTTCAGCTAGTATCTACTATTACTTTTAGTAGATACATTTGTATTTTAATTTTTTACATTTTCCCAATATGTTTAATTTAGAATTACTTCAGTAATGTTGGACTAACAGTCCTCTTAGCCCTTGTTTGTGGACCAGTCTTGCCATTTGGTTGTCATTAGAAAAAAATCAGTGACTTGAAAATGAAGATATAGATGATTGCCTCAATAATTTGAATATGTTGTCATTTGTATTAGGTCTAAGGTTAGATTTTATGTGTTGAGCCAAAGATTACTTTCATTTTACAAAAGATGATTTGGCTCTTGCTTATCATGTAAGACTTCTTAAGATTTAGTTCCTTTCCTCCCTCCGTCCCTCTGCGAAGGGGAAATTTGAAGGGTTGGACTAAATATAAGTGAAATGTGGTCGCCGAAATTAATTACTCAAGTCAGAATGACTTTTATGGTAGTTTATTTACGAGAGAGAGAGAGAGGGAGGGGGGATGCCACCTTGAATGACAGGGAAGGCAGTTGGAAGAGACGGAATGTTCCCAGGTGCTGTGAGCTAGGGGCAAAAATTGGTTGGCCTGACTGTATAAGTACCCCTGACAGCCACTTGGAGGGGGTCTTAGGTCTCTTTAGGTCTTTAGGTCTCTAGGTCTCTGGGTGGTGAAGGATAGGCAGGGAGGTCTATGAAAAAGAGGGTAGGAAGAATCTGAATATTTCCTGAAGACTGTGAGAGCTAGTGCATCACCAAACACTGGTAGTGAGAAAGCTGAGAGAATAAGATCACTAACACAGCTGCATCAATAGCAGTCCCTATTTATTCTCTGGCTTGGCTGTGGCCAGGCTGGGCCAGAGGTATAGTGGAGAATAAAGCTCCAACTTCTACTAGATCAATAGCCTTCGGTCCTGACTGTCAACTAGTTATAGATATTAGGTTGACAGGGTCTCCAATCCCCATTCCTGTCCTGTTTATTCTTTCCCTGATTATAGATTATAGATAAAGAGAGCTTAACAAGTACCTTCCTGAGTGGTCTTTATATCTTGACCCTTGGGGAGGGAGTCAACACAGTCAGATATCAAATGTGATTCAAGGCAAATCAAAAGCCCTATATTAATTTATCCAACCCCAGGTTGGACCTGAAAGGGTTACCCATCCATCTAACCTTTCGAGGTCCTCCCTGGACAACTGTTAGAGAAAAGGGGAAATTATAACAGATATCAAGGGTGGTCAGGGTTGGTGCTCCTCCATCATCTGCAGCTAGGGAGAATATAGATAGATATATTCACATCACTGTATTTATATTTTCCTACCCCTTTTTTTGTTTATAATGAGAGAGGGAGAGGTGGGGGGTGACAGTCTAAAGGGAAGATCCAAGAGCAGTCTGAGGTCCCAAGCTGGAGCTCCTCCAAGGCCAAATTCATAGGAGACAAAGCTGGTCACAATCATCAGCATTTCTGTATATTTCCAACATATTAAAACTGCAAGAGTTAGAAAGAGAAACACCATTTAAAATCACCCTAGACAGAAGTATGTTACATTTGATTTTACCAGAGTGTATCAGTCTCTGTGTATAATGTTCTCCTGGTTCTGCTCCTTTCATTCTGCATCAGTTCCTGGAGGTCTTTCCAGTTCACATGGAATTCCTCAAGTTTATTATTCCTTTGAGCACAATAGTATTCCATCACCAGCATATACCACAATTTGTTCAGCCATTCCCCAATTGACAGGCATACCCTTGTTTTCCTGTTTTTTTTGCCACCACAAAGAGCAGAGCTATAAATATTTTTGAATATGTCTTTTCCCCTATGATCTCTTTGGGGTACAAACCCAACAATGGTATGGCTGGATCAAAGGGCAGGCATTCTTTTATAGCCCTTTGGGCATAATTCCAAATTGCCATCCAGAATGATTGGATCAATTCACAACTTCACCAGCAATGTATTAATGTCCCAATTTTGCCACATCCCCTCCAACATTCATTACTCTTTCCTGCTGTCATTTTAGCCAGTCTGCTGTACTTCTGTACTAGCAGCAGTGCAATGACTTGGGACAATTCTGAGGGATTTATGGAAAAGAACGCTACCCACATTCAGAGGAAGGACTGCAGGAGAGGAAACACAGAAGAAAAACAACTGCTTGAACACATGGGTTGATGTGGACATGATTTGGGATGTACTCTTAATGACCACCTTAGAACAATTATCAACAATATGTCTAAGCTGCCATCTTCCCAGAATCCTATCAAATTATCAGTAATATGGAAATAGGTCTTGATTGATGACACCTGAAGAAACCAGTGGAAATGCGCATCAGCTCTGGGGGGGTGGGGGGTGGGGGGAGAGAGAAAACAAGAATATGAATCATGTAACCATGGGGAAAATTTTTTTTAAAACACAAAATTAAAAAAAAAATAAAATAAAAAGCTGGTCATGGGAAGTTACCACCATTTTTAAAGACAGTTCTTTACGTCACTTCCTGTGTTTTCCTTCCGCTTTTACATGAACCAATTGCAGCTTAGCTTTGCTTTGGACTGCCTAGGGGGCAGTCAGTTGTTTTTGATTTGTCAGTCATTAGCACATGTGGATCATAGGACATCCCCCTTCGCCCCTTAAGGATTATATGTTCCTGGTGGCTAAAATATAAATGGGCAGGGGAGAGTTAATTCCATCTTCACACTTCCCTTTCTCCCTTCCCTCCCTCCTTTTTGTTGGGGATACAACTTTCACACAGATATTTTCCAGTTTTGAATCACAAGGAAAAGTCTGGTTCAGATAGGCAAAACTGTAATGCTTCACATGACTTCTTGTGTATATGCTGCCAGAATATTGTGATGAGCATAAATCAGTGAATGATTGAATAGATTGAGGAATTTTGATGAAGCTTATAGATTTTTCAGCTGAGTTTTCCTAGAACTGGAATAAGAAGTCTAGTATATCTATCAAAAGAAAGGGAAAATTACTAAGACAGTATTCTATAATACTTTATTAAGCAGATAGACCTGTATGGAGATTAGTGTTCAGGTTATGCAGTCAGTATCTAGCATATAAGAGGATATTTATACACGTGATGTATATCACATGTAAGTCTTCAAGGACAAAGACATATATGTAATTAGGTGAGAGAAAAAAGATAATAAATAACTGTATATATTCCTTGTCAACCTGGTATGACTAAAAAAAGTTAGTTATTAAGTATTGTGCTACTATGTCAACTACAAGTCTATAAAGTAGAATTAAGCCAAGCCAAGTAAACCTTCTTGACTTCCCTCAAAATGGATTTGACATGATTCCATTACTCTAAAAGATATTATATAACTACATAACTGGCTATGTTAAATGTATATATTTTATTTTAGTCATATCTCAAATCTTTACTAATTAATATTTACTATTCTCTGGACAATAGAATTTATTCTCTGTCAATCCTATTAAAGGTATCAAATTGTCTTGGAAAAAGCAATGAAAGTATAGTATAGGGATTTTGTTGTTTTTATACTTATAAATATGATGTACTTTGAAAATTATTTCCACTGTATTCCTGCATGCCTTAAAGTCAGGTTATAGTTCTAAAAACATTCAAGTTGTCCATTTAACACAATAGCGAAACCAAAGCATTAATGTAATAGATTATTCTAATAGATAATGCTAAAAACCAGTAGATTAATGCAAATATACCAGTAACTTTATCACTATTAATATTGCTTATAGTACCTTTTCTTTCCTATATTTTTTTAAAGGGGTCAGGAGGTTGCAGCTGATCAGACTGTTAACTTTTAATAGGGAACAGAAATCCATCATTTTAAAATCAATTGAAGAATGGCATAGTCATTCTCTAGTGTAAAAATAAAATAGGGGTTTGTACAAAATAAAGGACAGTGACTTAGAAAATAAAGATTGAAAATTGATTCCTAGATACTTTTGATAGATGTTATCAAAAGTATCTTCAGCGGTAAAGTGAAGTGAAGCTCAAAGATGAACTTCCCTTTAGGACCAGGCACAAGGAACAAGGGACTCTTGTTTAAGAAAAATAAACTATTTATTTAAAATACATATAAGGGTAAAAGGATTTCTAATTCTAAGGGATTCTAACTCCACCCAAAATAAACTCCCAGGTTCTGCAAGGAACTACTCCTGTGGTTCACAAGCCACTCTAATCCTCCCTGATCTAACTAACAAAATTTTATACTATTCTAACTAAACCTAACCACTATAATTCTTAACTTCACCTTTAAGTTATAAAGATAACCAAGGCTAGCTGGTTGAGTCTCAACAGGAATCAAGTTAGGACTCTGAGCCTTAACAGACTCAAGAGTCCAAACCAAGGACTAGGTCCCTTCAGACTTCTTCAAACAACTTTGGTCTCTTCAGAGTTTAACAATCTATATTCAGTAATAGATAAATGAAGTGTTTCCCAAGTTGGAAAAGAAAACACTGCACTCCTTCAGGTCTTTCCCTCAGACAGAGACAGAGAGAGGCAAAGATGTTACCTTCTCCAGCCCTGAGACAGAAAAGAACCTGCAAGTGGCTCTGTCAAATGCCAGAAGCCAACTGCCAGAATGCCACACCCAGAGAGTGTAACTGTCATAGAATAATGGTTATAACTGTCAACAGTTGAAATTAACACTCTCTCAGCTCTATTTGAAACTCCAATTCTTCCTCAAGCCAGCTTCTCTGCTTATTATCTCTAATAAAATAATACTTATTTTCTAATATCATCCTTATACTAGGAGGACATGCAGGTAAATTGTTTTGAATACAATTTATTTAAATACAGTTACAATTTGTAATAGATATAGAGAAATTAGATTTTTAGAGAATCAAGCCTTTTTCCTATGACCCATTTGGATTTCAAAACCATCTTTTCCACATTTTTTAGATGTTTGAAGCACTTAAAATTTACTCTACTATATAATGGAACACCAAAATTCATGGTGCTTCAATTGTTGTTTTTCCAGGAAACTTGATACTTCATCTGAAAGAGAGAAAGAAAGAAAATTGCAATCTTGTCAGCCTACATGTCATTAAAATTTTTGCTAAGCTTGTTGGGTAATTTAAATTACCCAACAAATTAAATTAATTGGGTAATTAAAAACAAATATTGCCAAGGTTTCTTGTTTTGGCTCTCCAACCAGATCATAAGCTTTGTGAAGGCAGAAACATTGTTTTATATTCCTCTTATATTTCTCTGTAGGTGGAAAGAGGGATGGAGGGAGAATGCTTTGCTAATAACATTGAAGCCTTACTGCCCACCTGGGAAGTAGGGATAAATAGATTATACTTCTTAGTCCACAATAATCAGTTGGACTAATTGAATCTTCAACAGTACAAGGTAATGTATTAGGAGCATGAGAGTCTATGCATAGGAAAGATTTTTGTCTTCTACACTATTATAATGCATTCCTAATAAGTCTTCCTGCATTTAATCTCTCTCCTCTCCCATCCATCTTAGACATAGCTCCCAGATTAATCCTCTTAATACACAGTCTTGGTTAAATTATTTTAGAGATGATACACCATGATGAATAATGTACAGTTGTAATCAGAAATATCAAGAGTTCAAATCTTGCTTTCCAGCATGTTTTTTTTTTTTTTTTTTGACTCTGAGCAAGTCACTTAACATTTCTGAGTCTCTGCATTTGTAAAATGAAAATGATAATAGCACCTAACTCATAGAACTGAACCTAGGGTCGAATAAGATAATACACTTTAAGCACTTTGCAGATATTAAAGCTCTACTACATTTATATAATTTATTACATTTATATATTTATATTATTTATATAAATGGGTTAGTATTATAAATCTCATTCCTTTCATCTTATATTTGATAAAGTTCAGATAAAACAGTTTTCTTTTGCTACTATTTTATGTTTAATATTCTGTGAACTATTGCAGAGATAAATGACTGCTTTTTAATATTGAATACAAGTATATAAACTGGTCTGTAGGCTTACAACTTGCATCTTTGAGGCAATTCTGTTAAAATACAGTATGAAGAAGATGATAAGTATTGAATTTTCTTCATGATTTTATTTTTTTCCCCTACTATCTATATTTTGAAACTTTTATATCCCATATAATTTAGGGATTGAGTATTATGACAACATCTACTCTAAACTTTATTCTTAAATTTTTATAAATAATTGTTATTTCCAGGAAATTGTGGATAGCAGTTTTGTCTATGATAATGCTATAGTTTCAGTTAATTAATTGAAGACTAATGAATTTTCATTTGTATTATAGGGATTTGTTAGTTTATGAAAGATAAGTTCCCGGTGTATGATTCTGGCCTTTCCTTGCATAATATGCATTGATCAGTGAATCTTAGGATCCTTTATAATAACTTTTCTGTAATTTCTTATAATATCATCTTGGCCTTTAATTGCTATGATTTGTCTCTGTTTAAATCTACATAGTTCAGCCATATGTTGATTTAAAAAAAATTTTTTTTTTGCCAGCATAGTATTGATTTCATGTTATATAGAGATCTCACACGAAAGATAGTTTTCATTGGTTTTCAAAATGAATTCTGGTTTTGCTTGGTCCACAAGCTGAAGTCACAAAGAGTCATTTCAGTTTCATATAAGGAAAAAGTTGTCAGTTGGCAAAAATGAAACAGGCCACCTGATGAAATAGTAGATTCTTCTTCATTAGATGTCGTAACATGTATATTTTAAGGTGGATGACTTACTTGAATAACCTATGTTTCAGGGATGTCATAGATAAGGAATCACAGGTGTTTGTGGAATAGGGAGATGATGTGGTCAGACCAATACTTTACAGCTGCCTGAACAATGAATGAAGGGAGAAGAGAACCCAACCATAATAATATTGCACTTGTCCAGGCATGAGGTAATGAGGACTAGCATCAGGGTAGTGGCAGTGTCAGGGGAGAAAAGGGGGCATATAATGATGTTAGGAAGGTGAAATCAACATCATAATTGACAACAGATTGGATATGTTGAAAGAAGGGAACTGAGAGAATGTGAAGAGTAAAGGTTACCACTTAGGTTGATAGCCTAGGTGACTAGGAAGATGATGGTAGCCTTGACAGTAAGTAATAAAAAAGTTAGGAAGGGAGGAGAACATGAGGAGGAAGATAACAAGTTCAGTTTTGTACATGTTGCATTTAAGATGTTTATGGAACATCCTTTTCAGTGGATTTATGGAACAACATGATTAAATATGTAGGGGTCATAGAGAGTTATTTGTCAGAGGAGGAAGTCTCACACTGACAAAATCATAGATCTTTGCCCATACTATATATAATCCTCAATAGATCCCTTCTTTGAATTTAAAGTGATAAAAATTCTATTTCACATTGATTTTACATAGAGTTTGTATTTTGGGAAGACAATACTCCCCAATTTAGGAAGGTAGGGGTGGGGGTGGGGCAAATAACAGAAACATGAAGCTTCAGAAAAATTTTTATTTGGTTTATAAAAATTCCAGCTACTTAAACAGTATGCATAGTGACCATAGATACTGATTGAATTAGACTAAACTCAATTAAACTACAATGAATTCTTGAGATTAGAGAATCAGTAAGTTTCTAAAAAAATAAGATTAAAACTATAAAGTTGACAATCATTTTAGAATAATTTTAATATGAACTTAATGAAAAATGTGAGTACATAATCAGAACTATTTACATCAATAACTACTTGGAAATGAAAATATACCTTTTATTCTTTTGTGTGCCTTTCTAATTTTTTAAAATGTGTCCAGATAAGACCAAGTAAGCCAACTTGCTGTTGTCATTTCTCAAAAATTTCTTATTAAGATAAGCAAAGATAAAATTTTCTATATTCATTTAATGAAATCTAACTTGGTTTTTAGAAAACGATTGTTTGAGCCTCTAGGATTTATTCATTTCATTGATGTCTTATAAAGGAGAAATATCTTTTTGAAACTTTTTCCTCTAATCATTTTCAAATTTGATCTCTAGGGAAGCTATGCGAAATTATCTAAAGGAGCGAGGTGATCAAACCGTACTAATCCTCCATGCAAAAGTTGCACAAAAGTCTTATGGAAATGAAAAAAGGTAGGATAATGAATTTTTTTGGGGGGGGGGAGTTAAGTGGGAAATAATTTTTTTTCCTTATGTCATTTATTTTGATGATATGTTTCTTACTCTTCTGCTAAAGTCAGGGCTTTACTTTCCTAAATGATTCCATTCTTCACAACATTCAGGAGTCACTGAGAGAATCTTCTACAGAAGTGGAGTAAAATAGAAATAAGGACCACTAAACCATACATGAGAATCCATGAGGGCCACATACTGACTTAGAAAACCTCATAGTAACATAATACTGTTCCACTATATTTTTATTTTGTTAAATATTATTTCTCACTTGTATTTTAATGTGGTTTAGTGGCAGGCATGGGCTCCCAGCTTGAGTGTTTGACACAACCCCATTTTGGTGTTCTGTAAGTTATTGAACCATAGAGATTATACGTTTCTATAAGATGTCTGGAGTTGGATGGGGTCTCAGAATCTATCTACACCATTCCCCTCATTTTACAGATGAGGAAACTGAGGACCAGAGATAAATAGAGCAGACATGTTTGGAACCTTTGGTGGGGGAGGGCAGGATGTGGAGTAGAACACTCCAGCTTAGAATTTGTGATAGAGAAGAAATCTGACATGCTCCTGAGATTTCAGAAGAACAGATTTTAAAGAGTACAGAAAAAGGATAGGTATGTATTATCCCATGTTAAAAACCAGACAGAAGTTAACCCAGTAAGGATGAGTGAAATCTAAAGATAAGGAAATTAAATAAATATTCAGAAAATATTAAGATTAGAAAGAAGATAGTTATCTAAAGAATTTCATGTGAATATATAATGAACATCAATTAATTAAGGTTTTTTAAAAGATGGAAGCAAAGCATGATTTTGGATGAAAAATACTAACTCATATCATGGTCTTATAAGAATAATTGCAGGTTTTATGATAGATTTAGAACTAGAAGGAATCTTATGTGTTATCTAGTCTACTTCCCCTTTTTATAGATGAGGAAAGTGGGATAATTGATTGGTACATATCATAAAGTAGGACATAAAAGACAGAGGATTCAAACCAGAATTCATTTCCCACTATACCCTAAACGTTGAAACTGAGTTTATGCTGACAAGGAAAGCTATAGATAGGAAAAAGTTTCTCTTAAACCAATATTTGGGCGAAAAGGAAAAATGAGGAAATTATACTGATTAAGATAAAAAATTCAAAGATAAAAAAGAGTAGGTAGGTTAGTTCTTTATTTTACTTGTGTTTGCCAAGGAAAATGATGTTTGGACTAGAAAAGGTATAGCAAAAATGAATAATAGGAAATTGATATTCAAGTGGATTATAGATATGATAACAGGGTACTTAGCATTCCTTGAATTTAAATCATCAAATTTCTATGACTTATATCCTATGATATTGAAAGAACTGACACATGGGGACTACTGAACCACATAAACTTTGGAAGAGAAGGGAAGAAATTATGGCTGAATTGGACACGGAATTTTTTGGGTCTTCATTTCCTTATGTAGAAAATGAAGAGGTTGAATGAGATATGGCCTCTTGACAAAGCAATCCCTTTACACCCCCCTAACTGATTCATTCTCCCACTTAACCATAGTAGCTTTCTATATCTTCTCATCTCTCCTTAAACCTCCCAGAGTTTCCCTTTCTCCTACCTTCTTAGCTGATAACTTTGCCTGATATTTCATATTTTAAATTGAGGAAATGAAAAAAGAGCTCTTTCTTTCCCCTTCCTCATCTCACATGCTTTCTAAAACTATCTCCTTCACTCTTGTCTCACATGGAGAAGTAGCCCTTCTCTGTATCATGGCAAAACCTGTCTACAAGTACTAGTGATAACATTCTATTCTGTCTCCTCCAGCCAATTGCCCTCTCTATTAACCCTCCTTTCTCAGTTATTCATAACTTTTTCTCTCTATTGGCTGTTTCCTTGATAACAACCACATCCATATCTCCCCCATCATTTAAGAAACAAAGCATCCATCTATTCATTCCTACAAGCTATAGTAGATATCTCCCTCCGCCATGTACATTTAGTATCTCTCTCACTCTCTTCTTAATTCTGCTATCTGGCTTCGAACTCTATTCAACTGAAATTGCTTTTTCCAAATTTATCAATTATTTCTTAATTGCCATATCTGATGATCTTTTCTCAGTTTTGGTCCTTTTCGACCTCTGAAAAGCTTTGATGCTATCATTCCCCCTTTCTTCATTGGTTCTTCTCTGATTTTTATAACACTGATCTCTCCTGGTAACTGGAGTTCCCTATGGTCCTTTTGTGAGCCCTATTCTTTTCTTCCTCTGTGCTATTTTGCTTATACCTCCTGATCTTAAAAGACCTTAGAGCTCATGGTGGAATTTTCCACTGTGGATTCATTTATTATCTTTTCATATTATCACAAGTTTTTGTCCAGCCTAGACCTCTTTTCCTGACCTCTAATATTGCTTCTCCAACAGCTTTATAGACATCTCAAACTGGATATCCCATAGATAATTTAAACTCAATATGGCCAAAACCGAATTCATTATCACCCACTGCGCCCCTCAAAGTTCTTTCCTCTTCCTAAATTCTATATTACTTTTTAAAGGAACCTCCTAACTTCTCAGTCAACTAGGTGGACAGCTTACATGGCATCTTCAACTCTCTCTCCTACCCCACATTGTCTTTTGCCAAGTTCTATTGATTTTGCATTCATAATATTTGTAGTATACTTCCTCTTCTCTTCTAGGACACTGCCACCACCCTGGTGAAGACTATTTCAATAGCTTTCTTTTTTGCTTCCTTGTCTCAAATCTCTCCAGTCCAGTCCGTTCTTTACACAGCGGCCTCCTTTAATCTTCCAAAAGCACAAGGTTGATCATAATCCTGCTCCCAGCCCCATTACAATAAGTCCCAGTAACTCCTTGCTATTACTCACATAGAATACCCAGAATTAGGAGCTCTTTTAGGTTTGTCATTGGTACACTATGGAATTTCATTGTTGTAGTATAAAAAAATATATCTATGGAGGAGTAAGTACTATGTTCATTCCCATGATATGAAAAAGGTATTAAAACTCATTAGTTTAGGGGAAAATTTAATATCCTTTACTTAAAGGAGTAGCATTCAGTTTTAGGAATACCCAAATATTGGAGGGAGGACAAATTTCTCTCCAAAATATCTTTCTTCTTTGCTGATTCAATTTCAGAATGGTTCTGCCCAGCCACATATACCATACTGAAACCTCAGAACATGATTATAAACCTTATTCCTTGGCATGTTGACTTTATTGAAAAGACATTTTCAGACAAGGTAGGCATTTTCTCTGATTCCTCCAAACCTCTCAAAACTCTGTAAGATAAGAATTATGTGAAAGATGTAAAGCAATGGCAGTTTTCTGCAGAGGTGATTATTAAGAATCCTAATCACTTAACAACCTAAGGAATTAATAACACAGAAAGCTCTAATCCCTAATAAATTTGCTTAGCATGCACTACCCCATCACTGCCCATTCTCTGGCATGGCTTTACAAATCAGCTCTTCTTCTGGGCTTTGTTCAGTAGTTCTCTTGTGCAATGGCTGTCAGCATACTCCTGACCATGTGCCATCTTCAGTATTTTCTGGCAACAAGCAACACAACTGCACTTTTCCATCCTCCACCAGTGGATGAGGTGGAGTTAAAAGAAAGTAAAAATGTCCTCTCTTAGGTGACAATATATGTGCAACAGTGCTTGGCCAGAGAACTAAAAAAATGGGGGCTGTGGCACCAGGCTTGAAGGAAAGGGGACTAGCATGCCTTTCAGTGTCCCCCCCAGTTTGGACCAGAGATTGAGTCTGGAGAAAAGTCAATAAAGTCCATATGGGAAGTAGCCAAGATAAATTTGAAGTCCTGTCCTCAGTTAGTCTCCCATCAAAAGGGAAGGAGAAAGTAGAGGGTAAGAGATTATGAGGAAAATTTCCAAGGATCTCAGGAGGAAAAAAACAACAAACCTCACTTAAAAACCTTGAGTTCAAGCAGATCATTTAACAGGGAACAACAATGATTGAGGGAATATGACCTACAACACATCTAATGGAATCCAGGCATCTCTAAATAAATATTGCAAGACAAAGGAAACTGAATTAACATTCAGTGAAGCAAAGAACTTTGTGAATTCCGAAGATAGCATGGAACCAGAACATTATGTCTCTAAATGGGTCAAGAGAGAAATAAGAATTGTGAAAGCAGAATTTATGGCTGTCATAGTAGAAGTAATTGGTAGCATAAAAGAACTTTAATCTTTGGTTGTGAATCTCACAGAGAAACAAAAGAGACAACAAAGATATACAGAAATGAAGGACAAAGCCAGAGGAAGAAAAGTAAGATGCAGTAATGTTAAAAAAACACATGATACAAGATCATCTATCAATATCTATCTACACAAAATATTGATCTCAGAGTCAGGTTGCATAGAAAAAAAGGGGCCTTAGGTATAGGTGTCCAGAAGAACATTAGTTGGAAAATGCAGATTCTATAATGCAAGAAATAATAAAAGATTACAGCTCAGAAGTTTTAAACACAGAAACAAAACATCAGTTGAAAAAAATTCATGACTCGACTGAAAAACAAAAACTCTATGCCATAAATTCCAAGGCACATAGTGGTTAAAATATAATGGTCCCACTGACAAAAAGCACATTCTGGAGGTAATCAAGAGACTTTCAGATATAAAAGAGAAGGAAATTCAAACAAAGAAATTGACATTCAACTGAAAAAGGAATTTGAAGCATTCTTGGAAAGAAGGAGATGATTACTTTTTCTCACACCTCCTTCCCAGAGGACAGGAACACAAGAAAAATAAATTAATACAGCAATTAAGAAAATTAAAAATAATAACCTTCAAAAAAGAAATAAACTAAAAAAGAAAGAAACCTCTAGAGTTAAAAGCATTAACAACATAATTTCAGCATAAGGATCATTAAAAGATTTTTACCTAAAAGTATACAGAGACAAGATTGAAAGCAGAACTGTAAAAGTGATGATGTAGGAACATGCCTGAAGGAAGACCACCATGGACTAAACCCTACAATTTCACACTTATGGTTGTTTTTTGAGGTACAAAATTTTAGAACAAAAAGAGGCATAAAAGGAAAGAAGAGGATGATAAAAGCAAAGTGTTATATGCTAATCAAATCAATGATGAAGGGAAAATAGTTCTTATGGTCTTAGAAGAAGAAAAACAGTCATTTGTAGGTGAGAAATGGGAAAAATAGAGGGATTGAATTGAAAATAGAGGTTTAAAAAAAACAATGAAATTCATTTAGTGGAATCCTTCCTACTTGGGAGAAATAAAGAATGTTTAAGGAGAGATTATGTAAGAGGAAATGAGAATCTTTAAGTGAGTAATCTGTAGAGATTTAATGTTTAGAGAGATTACTACCTTCTGCCTTCTAGAGTCTTAGACCTGCATGGACAGCTTCCTGCCTCAGGTGAAAGGGAATCAGAGCTCTTGGGGACAACTTGAGAGCCACAAGGGAAGGAGAGTATAGATCTAAAGAGAAGATTTCATGGCAAATATGAAAGAAAATTATCATAGGATGGACAGTGAGGGACACAGGAAAATTTCTGCCATAAAGCAAAACTTTTATCATTTCTTTCTTCTCCAGGAATTAATATTTCTGAAAGTGAGATAAGGAAGAGGGTGATGTGTGGAAGAAACATAAAGAGTCAGATCTATAAGGCAGTAACACAAAACTGTTTAGAAGAAGGAACTGAAAATAAGTACCTTAGAAGCTTTGATTCTATTAGGAATACAGAGAACCAAAGAAGGAATACATAAGAGTAAGGACCATGAATTGAAGCATAAGAATGCCAAGTTGACAACAAAGGGAGAAAACTAATGAAACCACATTTTTTTTAAATACAAAAAATGAACAGTTGGAGGGAGAGGGAAGTAGATTTTACTTGACTGCTCAATTGAGAGGGGAAAAATGTGAAGGACTTACATAACTAGATAAATAAGAAGGAAAAATTAAATTTATAAGTTAAATAACACTCAAAAATATGTTGAGATGGGGGCAGCTGGGTAGTTCAGTGGAGTGAGAGTCAGGCCTAGAGACAGGAGGTCCTAGGTTCAAACCTGGCCTCAGCCACTTCCTAGCTGTGTGACCCTGGGCAAGTCACTTGACCCCCATTGCCCACCCTTACCAATCTTCCACCTATGAGACAATACACCGAAGTACAAGGGTTTTTAAAAAAAAATGTTGAGAGGCTTCAGAAAGAGAGGAAGAGAGACACCATAGAAATACCTTGAGAGATTAAGAAAAATTAACTGCTGAAAGGTTATTGTCTTCACAGCTTGGTAGGATATAATCAGTAAAATGATATGAAGACCAGGATTTAAGAGAGGAAGATAGTGTGGAGTTAGAGTAATTTACCAAAGAGTTAAAATGGGAAAAAGAGGAGAGAGTAGCTTAGCTTTTCTATTCCACCTCATTTCAACCCTCTGCCTCTGATTGGAGGCTGGAGCCATGAACTCTAAACCTCTTAAAGAGAGACCTCAGCTCAGAAATCTAATTTTCCACCTGGCTACACTACCTTGGGATGTCTCTGACTGACTTTTTTATTTTTTTTAAACCCTTAACTTCTCTGTATTGGGTCCTAGGTGGAAGAGTGGTAAGGGTAGGCAATGAGGGGTCAAGTGACTTGCCCAGGGTCACACAGCTGGGAAGTGTCTGAGGCCGGATATCTAACTGACTTCTTAATCATGCTTCCAGTCAGGTACCTCTCCTTTACCTTCCCGTCTTTAGCTTCCTTTTGTGGTTTTCTTCCTCCATTAGTTTATAAATTCCTTGAAGGCAGAGATTGTCTTTCTTTTTCTGTATTTGTATCCTGTAACGATTAAAAATGATAAAGGCTGATATTACGAGAGAAAATAATATTTTAATTGCCATGGCCATGTTGGTAAAATATATATGACCGCGCCTGACTATCCTTAAAAATGCTGCTCTTCTATATCTCCATCCATCTTCCTCCTCTCATCAGAGAGCCCGCTCAGGTAGCCAAAGAGAGGACGTCTCAAGGCCACCTTCCGAATTTTAAGTCGAGCTCAATGTTGGTTCCTGTTCTCTGACCTAATCACATCAGGAACTAGAAACCCATTGGATCACGGGGAATGTAGTCTCAAAGTCCCCACATGTCCACAGGAAGTTTGTAAGATACTTTTAAATGGCACCTCCCTGAATTCCAAACACACATTTCCCCCTGAGATCCGGCAAAAAAAAAGGTTGGCCCTTTTTCTTCACTGGATCTATAAACATATTGAACTTCTAAATTTTAGGAATTTGGGGGATAAAAGAAAAGGACAAAACAAATGGATAAAACTAGCCGCATTGACAAAAAACCAATTTGGGGGGGCAGTCTCCTATGGGCATAAGAGTGTACATTCAAAACAAAGGCATTCACCTCCTTCCCCCCCCCCCCCCCCAGTTCAAATCAACTGCACCCAAAATTCGAATTTGATTTTATGGTCCAGTGAAGGGTCTTCAGGTATCTTCATGGTGCCTTCACCAAACAGGTTTGTCGTCTGGATTCTGGGGAGATGGCAAAATCCTTATCCTGAAATTACTCAAAAGAATTTAAACTTTACATTATAGATTATAAAACATACATTCCCTTCTAAGAATTATACATTTCACCCTGAAATTACTCCTAAAAGAGTTAAATATACATATATTTTTACATTATCGATTTTTTAAATACTTAACACACATCCCCCTGAGGAAAATTCTAAACAACATATTCCTCCCCTGAAAAGGGTACCCCAGGTTAGCTAAGGATGCATGGCTGAGTCATGGGGGTTGTATGAAATTAATTGGCAAAAGAAATAATAAAAAAATAAAAAGAATAACAAGCCCTTGAATCAAGGCCCAATTAAAGTGATTTGCCTTTAATTGCCATTCTCTGTATATGTAGAGAGAAATAAGGGACCGTCTCTCTGGTCTGATTTGCCTCCAACTTCTCGGGGAATGAGCCAATAAATAACCAATCTTAGGTGCTTTACTAGGAATCTAAGTTAAAGGGGACCCTCGTCCTCTAAAGTGTTAGAAAAGACTGTGACTCCAAAAACTCAAACCCCAGTTTCAAGCCCTTCAGTATTGGCATAGAACTCATGCAATCCATGCAGATTCTCAGTCAAGTCTCCATGATCCATGTGGCTCTTGTTAGCATTTCTCCTGGAATCAGACAGAGAGGCATTAAATCACAGTCCCATGGTATTTACCAATTATATGACAGGTTACCACAGTCTCAGGTTCTTCAGGTATGCATCATTATAGCAAATAAATATTTGCATTAAGCTTATATCACTGTAAAATCAAAAAAGGGAGAAATAATGATTATATATATGTACTTCCAGTACAAGATGAGAAAAAGGAAAAAAACAATTGCTCTAATTAAATAAAAGAATGTTTTAAAAATCAAATATATATATATATATATATATATATATATAACACTTAGAACTAGTGAAGGGATTTTTTTTAACCCAAAAATGAGATTCATTTTCTGTGAGTGTAAATGGGTTTTACAAAATAGCAGGTTCACAATACACATTCAAATATAGAACCATAATTTCTAATAGCACATTTTAAAACAATCCTCAGAGCTTATCACAGTGTCTGGCATATTGTAGGCACCTAATAAATGTTAATTTATTCATGAATAGGAAAGGAAATCTAATTCCAAACAACTAAAAAGTGTATATCTACCAAAGCACACAAAATGCTTTTATAAATTTGACTTCAAAATATTATTTAAAGAAGTATGTATACACATACACATACATTCCCAAACACCAAAAGCTATTCTCTAATAGATATATTCATATGTGTATTGAAAGGAAAATTGTTTTTTATTGCTTTTATATTATTGATTATAAACCAAGTGATCACATATGATTCTTTAGGTAGATAACTGCAACTATGCAGTTATTACACTGTGTATGACAATTATAATAGGAAATTAATCATACTATTAGAAAGGATATAGTTTGGTATATTAGAATATTATAGCAACTTACTAGATTAAGAGCCTCTGTTGGAAGAATAAAAACTAGGTCTTTGTAGTTATCTAGGAAAGCTGAAACCCAACCAGAAGGAGCTGTCCTCATTGGAATTGGTGAGTGCACAGCCAATCTGATGAGATCATAGGAAAATAACCTTGGTGTGTTCAGGTATTGTTTGGAAGATTTATGCCAACTATAGGGCCTCCAGAGTATTATGGCCAGGAAAGGTTACTTTGGCCTAAAGACCTTTCCAAAAGTAGTACAATAGTTCTAGGTATTAATTAAATTTTCTTATCTTAACCTTGTACTGAACTAATGACTTCATATGAAATGTTCCAAATTATTGTTACCAAATGCTATAGTATATTTCTTAACATAGAACGTTCTTTCTGCCTTGTTAATGACTTATACTAATTAACTGTCAAAAACCTCCTACTATTGACCATCTAAAAGGGGATCTTTGCCACAGGCTGGGCATGGTGAGACCTTTAGCTTTAATTTACCACAATTAAACCACAGATTTTTGGATCTTCAGCTCAGAATGATGGCCTAGAGATTTCTTTATTTCATACAGTTTGTATGTGTGTATATATTTTTACATGAATATATAAATATGAGTTAATCAATTAGAATCCAGCAAGTGTTTGGGGCAACTACCCCTTGCAGATCAAAGTCACAAAGAAGGATAGGGTATCAGAGGCAGAGTAAATGGTTGTTTCAGAATTACTAAGAGCAAGAATGGCTCTAAAGAAAGGATATGGAAGATATCTCCACCCTATACCTTTGCAGTTGGGAAGTATACACATGTATGAACTTGTATCTTTTCTTCCTTTTTTTTTAAATTGATTTTTTCCAATTACATGTAGCAACAAATTTTTGACAATTATTTTCTAACATTTTGTAATTCATACCCACCTCCCACTCCCCAGCCCCATGGTGGTAAGTAGTCTACTGATAGGTTATACTAGTTCATTACTAGAAAGGCAGAGGAACTCTGGTGGAGCTGCTCCCCTCCCCTTCTCCACCGGACCTGATGACATTTTTTCATATCCTCCACCCCTCTGCCTAGCAGCCCAATGGGAGCTCACAGGAGGTAAGGTGGGCAGTTCACAGAGCTGGAGGGAAGCAGAGCACTTGGGTCACTCCCTCTCCTTCTCTATCCTTCACTGAGGACATTCCTCACTTCACCCACCCCTCTGCCCAGCAGTACAATGGGAGAACTTCCTCCCTCTGTGTGGAGTGAGGTTGGGAGGTGCGGACACACTGGGCACTTGGAGTGGGGCACAGCATGCAGTCTTCTCCATCTTAGAAGGTAGAGACAGATGCTAGGGAGAAATTCTGCATATAAAAAAGTTATGAATACAAATTTATCAAAGAAAGATAGAAAATGTTTTGGCAAAAAAATTTAAAAGGTTTCTTATATTTCATATTAAGAATAGTATATTTTTTATTATATTTCCAGAGCTTTGATTTTATCAGTCTAAGATACCTGGTATAAAAACTCGCAGCCAGTGTAAATCAGCTCCTTGTGTGTAGTTTTTTTCTCTGTGTGTTACAGGGATACTCGGAGACTATATAATTTGTCCAGGCCAACTTACCCATAGTTGTCAGAAACAGGACTTATTCTTGACCAATTCAAACTCTTTAAACCATATCCCATGCTTTCACCATACTGATGGTCTAAAAATGGTCAAGTTATGTAAACTGCCTATCTCACAGGACTATGGTCAGGCTCAAATAATGGCTAATAAAGTACTTTGCCATCCTTGAAGCAATATATAAATATTAATTTTTATTAAGTAAAAAAATTCAGTCTGATATATTTTTTCATTACTTTATATATCTTAGAGGTCTTCCATAACATTACAGATTTTCATTTGTTATTTAGTATCTACCGATACTTAAGGTACTAAGATGCTAAAAAATATATTTGTAATGAAACAAATAATATATATATATATATATATATATATATATATATAATATGCTTTGTAAGCCTTAAAACATTTATATAACTATTGAAATGTAGAAGATGGCAGGATGGAATTCCTGCAAAATACAGGGTCAAGCCTCACCCAGAATTCCAGGGGACCTCCCCCTGGAGAACTTTGGGGTGAGGGGGCAGTTGAGAGGTAGTTAAACAGTTGCTTTCTGGGAGTTGAGGTGAGTAGATCTTTCTGCTTGCTGCTCCTGACTTGGGGGTTCACCTGAGGGGCCATTGTGGCAAAAGCCATTGTGGTTTCTACTCAGGAGTTAGCCTGTCTAGTAGGATTAAACCTTACCAGCATCAATATAGCAATTATTTAGTAATATAGAGATTAGAAGTAATTATTATTAGTCTAGAGAGCATGTTAACTAAGTGCCTGCCACTCCCTCCTGGGGGGGCAGAGGGGCAGCTTCAACCTGATAGATCAGGGCTTCCCATTACTTATCCAAATCCTAATTACCCCCTCTGCCTCCCCTTTCCTTCCATTTACCAATATAAGCTTTATCTTCAATATCTGTGCCTGGGAATTATTTGAGGATACTCACTGCTCTCTGTTGCCATTAGCTTGAATCCTGTCAGTTGCCAGCTTAGGAAGACAAGACCCATCTCAGTCCTCAACATTAAGATAACTAGCCACTACTTATACCTCTATCAGACCTGTGGGGAATATAAGTTAAGAAAGGGAACATCATTAAAGATTACCCTCTGCTGAATCTTGCTTGAAGAACCACAGCCCTGACTCCATCATCAACTGAAATCAACTGCTTGGGGGGAGGGGTTTGAGAGCAAGGAGTACCTAACCCCCTCCCTACTCACTCAAGCCTGTCAGTGTGGGAGAAGAGTGTCCTGCAAATATCTGGCCCAAGCCTAACAATCAGCTTCCCCAATATTTCTATTATTACCAACATAACACTATTAGCAATTATTTAGAAGTAAGTTAAAATCTGACACCAATATCTGTTTGTAATTTGGGAAAGTAACTTAACATCACCAGTTAAGGCTTTAGTTTCTTTATCTATAAAATAGATATATTCAGTGAGTTCCAAAGGTCCTTACCAACTTTAAATTGTTGATCCTAAATGATCCTAAATAATATAATTTTCGTAATTCTATTTGGTCATAAAGAGTTCCTTATTTTCAGAGTGTAAATTGTAATATATTTCAATATTTTAAATACATTTTTAATGAAGTCCTTAGAAATAAAAGTTGCTTTATAAAATTGTCTGCTATAAATGAAATCTAAATTGTGTGTTTATTGCCACCTAGTGGAAGAGGACAGCATTGGTTTTAAAAGCTGGTTGACAGTTAAAGCAAGGTAATAAAAGAAAAAAAGGCAAAATTGCTTCTTAGGTTTCTTTTGAACCATGTATTGCAACCTCATAAACTAGGTGTCCCTTAGTAAATATATTATGTACAAACTCTCAATAGTATTAACTGAAATTTACATGGCATTTTGTTTGGAACAAAATTTGGACCAAATTTTGAGAGGCATTATGGTATAATTGGGAAAAGACATTGGACTTAGCAGCATTGGGTTTAAATCCCAGCTATGATCCTTTCAAGCTTTATATAAGTTAGGTTCTTTAAGCTACTGTATCCTCAAAGGAGCAGTAATATACATCTCAGGGTTAGGAGTACAACTGGGAAAATCTACATGAAGTATTTTAACACTTTCTTCCTACCAGAGAAGTTTGAGCTTTTTCTTTTATGGGGTTGTTTGTAGTACCTTTTTTGTAAGTTATGTATAATTCAATATGTAAAGTAAATATAATATATGAAAAGAAAATTTAAAAATAGGAAATATATAGGACATTTTTAAAAAAGAAATTTTAAGGAGAATAATACTAAACATTACATGCACAACAGGAAAATTTTAAAAAATCATAGTACATACATTTTATGAATTTAGGAATTATTCAACTTAAAAAATATCTTTCTAGCCTTTATGTGTCATCTGGCTTTTACATTCTTTTTGCAAATTTTAACTTTTTACTTATTTAGAAAAGAAATTGTGTCTATGGTATTAAAAGTTAAAAATATGTTGATATCATGCAATACTATACATATATTTTATGCATTTCTGAGTTTCTAAACTTCCTCTATGTAGTCTGCCGGCCTTTGCATCTCATCTGTGGCTTCTGCAAAGCACCCCCCCCCCCCCAAATTTGATGGGGTAAGTTGCAATTTGAAAGGGATACCTGTATTTGCATTACCCTACCCCACAGGATTGTTGTGAGAGCAATTTTTAATTGGTAAAATGTTATATGTATTATCATTATATGCATATATTTGATAATGAGTCTGAAAATTTAGGTTTGGGATTAATTTCATGGATATATCATTTGCATATGATCACATGCCTTTTTTGAGTACAGGTAAAGACTAGTTATCTAGTTATATCAAAAAGAGTCATTGGGGACTCTAGTAATCTTTATCCTGCTTACATTTGAAGTAGGTGAGACTGTTACTGACTTCACTAGATTAACTGAATTTAGGACAATTAATTAAAATATACTAAATGAGTGCCCATTAATTATATCTTAAAGTAATTACCATTCCTAACTGAGCCCTTGAAGATGTGTAAGGTCTTGAGAAAGTGGGTAACACCAAGATAGAAGAATGGCAGTTGCTTGGTTACTACATTGATCCAGCCTCCAGCCAGCTGGGGAATTGAAATGAGAACTTATATATCTTAACTAGGGTTCTTCTAGGTTAAGGAGAACAAACAGGAAACAAAAACAATAGTTTATTAAGGTAAATAATTAGGAAGATGGGAACCAGGAATCCTTAACTGGGTTAACGATGGACAGGGATCATAGACAAGGGAAATGGATTTCTACACTGAATATAACACTATCAAAATCCAAACAGGATGGGGTAAATAGATTCTCACTCCTGAATCCTTGTCCCTCCAGCTGTGGTCTCAGATGTCCCAAGGTCCCATATGATAATCAGCCAGTAATTCCAGTAGGTAACAAACAGTGACCTGGTACAGAAATGAAAGTCCACCCTCCAAATCTGTAATCCCAAACTCCAGCTTGCACTTGCCCACAGAGTAGATGATATCCTGGTGATGCTTTTGGAAGTTCAACACCCAGACCTCCTTTCCAGTGTCATATTCAAGCTCTGGGAGTTGAGAGTCACACCTTGATTGACAGGTGAAGATATTTGGACATCGGAATATTCCTGGAGGCCATGAGGATAGGAGGAAAGGCAGTTGGCCAGAAAGGATATAAATAACTTGGCAGCGCCCTGACAGGTAACCTTGGACCCCTTGTCTTTTGGGACTTTGGCTTTGCCTTGGCTGAGCCTTGCCTAAACTCTTGCCTTGGACATTTGATCTTGAACATTGATTGACCTGTGGATCCTCTGATTCTCTCTGAATCCCTAGATATTTAGGCACCTAGACCATCTCTAGATATTTAGGTATCCTGGGGGCCAGGTGGGGGGGGGCATCCGGGAAGTGGGTAGGAGAAGAAGAAGAGGTTGGTAAAGGGTGGTATTTCCTGAAGGCTGTAGAACTGGCAAAACAACGAGCAGTAAGAAGCTGAGAGAAATCATCAACATTTGTGTCATCCAAACAGTTTGCTTATTGCCATAGATTTAGTGACAGGGTCACCTATTCCCCAACCCTTTCCTGATCATTCCTTTCCCTTGTCAAACAACATAGATAAAGTTATTAAGTATCTTCCTGGAGTAGTTATTCCATCACCACTCTGGGGAGGGAGCAATGCAGTCAGATGAATGTTATCCAAGGCTGATAGAGCCCAATACCAATAATCAATCAACCCCAGGTGGGACCTGAAAGGGTTACCCATCCATTGACCTTTAGGGATCTTGCCTGGGCAGTTAGAAGAGCAGTTATTATAACCTCCAGCTAGGTGGCAGGACTCGGGTGTCCCTGCCCCAGCCATTAGGGAACCAAACCAAAGCTTCCTCAGATTACTACTACTAATAACCAGCCCAATAGTGGTAGTATCCAGACTACCCCCTTTCTTTTATAACACCAGTTGCAGCCAACTTGTCCCAGAGCCCTGGGTTACACACACTGCTGTATTCTAAGGCTTCACAGAATGTTCAGCTCATGCCACCCTACTTGGCAATCTTACTGTCTACACCTAAATCTATCTATTTATCTCATTTTATGTTTGCCCACAACACATTTATTACTTTTAATATTTATGGAATAATTTCACAAAACACAGTGCCAGTTATGAGTAATTATGGTACTAATAGCAACAGGATTTCAGTTCAACACCTTTGGTTCTGTCAAACTTTCTATTTTCTTGGCTTTTGCTACAGTCTTTTAGAGATATTGCTGCCATTTCTTTAATAGATTTTCATATGATTTAGTGAACTTGCTTATTAAAATGATTAATTATATTTTCATGATTTCTCTTAGTGTTAGATATGTTGATATATTAAAGTGTTAGTCTTCTTATTTTGCAGTTATTAATCACAGGATTATCTATTAACAATGCTAATAGATAAAATAATAGATAATAGATTGTTAATAGATAAAAACACTATAAAAACACCATCTCTAAATAATGCCTTTGCTCATAATCTTAGGAGCCCTTGATATTGGAACTGACAGAGCCAATCTTGATGTTAAATATCTTTCATAACAGGCTCAGCATAACTCCTAGAGATGTGAAATAAGGGAGGCCCTAATGATGACCTGAATATTTGGAAATACTCCAAAACCAACTCAAACCTGTGAGGCATTTATCCAAATCTGAAATGACCCCAGATTGGTTCTACTCTAGTTTAGACCTTTGCTCTTGAATGAATTGGTACACCAGTACTTTATTAGCATGGAAATCCTATTTTCCTCCCTCCCCCATGTTTGTTACATTACTGTTTATAGTTAGTTAAATCACAATGAATTTATCTTATTTTTTTAAATTCTATAGTTATTGAAGTATAAATATTTATACCTATGTCTTGGCTTCCAAGTTGTCTCTGGGGTAGGATCAAGCAAGTAGTTTATACTTGGTAATAGTTGTTGAATAAATCAATGATAATTTGTTGTTTAGTGTCTTTTAGAGGCTAAGAATAACTTGGTTTTGTGTAATTAGAATCTGTTATTCTGAAAACTATGATCCCCAGCGAAACTTACAATTCCCAGCACCCTACTCAATTCCTGTCATTATGTGCTGACATAGACAGGATGTAAATTGCGTGGAGTTCCATGTCTCTCTCTCTTTCTTTTTCTGTGGTAGCAGCTGTGGATGCGGGGTTTTTGAGCAGGTAGAAAAACTTAAGTCACGTGGTTCTATTTTCTTAGATAATAAACTTTATAAAATATAATACTAGAAGTATTGGACATCAATTTAAATCTTACAGTCTGTATCTGGAGCTCCTGGTGTAAATCAAGTCTATATAGTAATAATATCAAACATATAAACTAATACCTTTATGGGTCAGTGATCTTATTGATCACTTTAACAGTATAGGTCTCAGATTCACTTTACCTTCACGTCCTGGGTAATTGTTGAATGTAGGATCAACCCAACATACTTTTAAGGCCTTCCTCAAGGTCTTTATATTTTATTAATATTAGGGTAGCCCTTACCCAGCATATACTTGTGAAAATACAAATAATCATACAATACAGTATATATAACTAAGTACCACATGAATAACAGAAAAAAAAGAAAAGTTATTTTGGGGGGATGATTTGAGAAGATTACTTGAAAAAGGTAGGAGTTGAGCTAAGGTATGAATAGTATTAGATAAGCATGGGACAAAGATGGTGGGGAAAGGGATGGTAGATGAGCAATCACAAAAAGTTTGTTGAATAACCAGATTAGAGTTTGTCTTTAGTCATTACAAGAATGTAATCTATTAAGTCATCTAGTCTTCTTCAGTAACTGTTCAAGTTACTTGTAGAGCTCCTGCTATGGTTGAAATATGTAACTATCTAACTGGGGTAATACAGAGGTGACACACACAACCAGGACACACCCACACACCCCATGTGACAGGATTTCACAGGATAACAGGGGACCCCTCATAAGGGATGTGGGTGTTAGGTGAAACCACTCTAGCTAGCAAGATGACAGTTGACAGTTTATTGGTCATTAGCCAGGTGGGGAAAACACAAGAGTTGGATGCTATCTCTCTATGGGTCCTTATTGGGGTTTGAGGAAGACAACAGGAAGTAAAATAAAACAGTTTATTAAGAGGTTTAGGGTTGAAGAAATAGGGAAAAGGTCACACTACACTAGATAACTATGGACAGACTTTAGGGACTGGAAATGGCTCAAAATCTACACTGAACTAGCAGGTCCAGCTTTTAGAGGTTAGAAGGGGATGTGATGGTCTCACTACTGGAACCACTTCAGCTCCAACGATGTTCACAGCTTTCCAGGATCCTCAGCAATTAATCCACAAAAGATAAAGACAGGGAGCTGAACCAGCCTGGTATGTCCACCACCCAAGTCTAGTCTTGTTGCTCAACCTGAATTTCCACTGGTAGATGTTTCTTCTGGGAGACAAATCCTCTTTTCCTTGGCTCTTCACTGGGACAGATAAACAGCCTCTAACTGCCTCAGCCACAACAGAGTCACTTTAGGAAAAAACTCCATTCTCACCATTCAATGGTTGGAATGCTCCAGCCTTGCCTGATTAAAGTGTGGCTGTTATCTTACTCTAAATGTCTAAATCTTAATTTATAAATTTGCCTATTACATGGCCTAGGGAAAAAAATGGATACCATAGTCTCTTTGCTAGTATTTTATTTAAGATTTTTGCATCTATGTTTACTAAGGAATTTGGTCTGTAGTTATCTTTCTCTGTTTTTGGTCTTCCTGGCTTGGAAATCAATACCATATTTGTGGCAAAAAAAGAATTTCATTTGCTTCCGTTACTTCTTTCTTATTTTTTGGTTCGATTTATCTAGTTGTTGTTTTTTAAACCCTTACCGTCCTTCCGTCTTGGAGTTAATACTGTGTATTGGCTCCAAGGCAGAAGAGTGGTAAGGGATAGGCAATGGGGGTCAAATGACTTGCCCAGGGTCATACAGCTAGGAAGTGTCTGAGGCCAGATTTGAACCTAGGACTTTCTGTCTCTATCCCTGGCTTTCAATCCACTGAGCTACCCAGCTACACCCTGAATTTATCAAGTCCTGATAGGAGAAGATTGATGTTCACTACTACTATGGTTTTACTATTTTCTCTTTAAGTTCTTTTAGTTTCTCCTTTAGAAATTTGGATGCTATACCATTTGGTGCATAAATGCTTAGTATTGATATTACTTCATTATTTATAGTACCTTTTTGGAAGAGGTCATTTCCTTCCTTAACTCTTTTCATCTGATCAATTTTTACTTTAGTTTTGTCTCATATGATTGCTATACCTGTGTTTGTTTTTTTACTTTAGATGTTGCATAATAAATTCTGCTTCAGCATTTTATCTTTAATCTGTGTGTGTCATCTTGCCTCAAATGTGTTTCTTGTAAACAACATATAATAGTAGGATTCTGGTTTTTAATCCACTTATGTTTTATGAGTGAATTAATCCCATTTACATTCAGAGTTATGATTACTGTGTATTGCCCTTTATCATATTTTCCCCTTTTGATCCTGCTCTATTCCCTTTCACTTCATTCTTCCTCACCAGTGTTTTGCTTTTTAACATCCCATACCCAGTTCCCCCTCCCTTTATTACCTCCCTCTTCCCTTATCTTATTCCCTTTCTACTTCTCTGTAGGGTGATAGAATTCTGTACCACACTGAATATGCTTGTTTTCCCCTCTCTGAGCCAGTTAAGATGAGAGTAAAGTTTAAGCATTGCCTGTCACCACCCTTATCCTCCCCTCTCTATAATGATTTTTCACCTTTTTATGTTATATAATTTACTCCATTCTATCCTTTTCTCTCAGAACAGCAGATGTGGGGTGGGGATGTGTGGATTGTTCCTCACTCCTTGCTGTAGCCTCCTGCTGACTGTGATCCCCTCTCACTCCAGTGCTTCAAATGTTCTCTGCCTACCTTTTGGGTTTTTCTTTTCTTCAAAGTGGTTTCACTCTGTGTTCTTTCACTCCTGCATTTGTTTTGTGGCATTATTTTAATATTGGTTGGAGAGGATTCTCATGGTGTCTCTGAGCTTTTCTCTGCCATATTAGCTTCATCCCTGGAAGTCCAAAATGCATACCATAGAGCAGCTGATAAGTGAATGAAAAATTCTTATTTTGGTTCTGATTTTATCAATATTTTATCAATAACTTCATTGCTTCAAAAGATATATGATATTGTTGATGTTAGTACTTGTTGATACAGATGGCAGTCTGTCTCTACCATTTTTCTATACTATTTTTGAGCATATTATTCTGTGGATCTCCAGTAAGGGAACTGCCCATTTTGGAAAAAGGTCTTCCTCTATGTCAGGGGTTCTCAACCTTTATTGTTATAGACTGCTCAGAATAATGTTTTTTAATGCAAAAAAAGAAATAATATTACAAAGAAAAGAAATTAATGGAACGTGGTTATAAAAAGATTGTTTAAAGGTCACAGACAGACCCTAGGTTAAGAATCCTTGTTTAAGACTGTATTTTATTCCACCAAGTCAGTTATTTTTTTTTTTTTGTTTGTTTTGTTTCATTTTTTAACGGACAACAAAAGGATATTTCAGTCAAAATGAGGGCATTATGGAAAATAATTTGCGAAAGCCTATTTTCTTTCCATATTTTTATTGAGATTATGCCCCTGATAGGAATAATGGTCATTCTTACATGGATTTTATAAACATAATGTCATAGGTATTGATGTTATCTTAGTTATATTTCTGGAGTATTCATAGGATCCATGACTCTACCCCACTTCCCAAATTGTTTGTGTTATAATGAATTCCTGGGACAAGATGGACACCACTTTGAGTGACAAGACCGTCAGTTGGAGACCTTGGAATGTACCCAGGTGCCATGAGCCAGGGCCAAAAGTCCATTGGAGCCAACCCTATAAATACCCATCATGCACAGCACAAGACGGCTCAGACTGGAGCAATCTTGGGAGGTGGGAGGTCAAGAGGGAGGGTAGGCCCTATACCTGCAATCCATCTGCCTTGCTTGAGAGAGCTAGAGACCTATTACAACCATTATCAATAGAGCTGTGAGAGAAAGCTACTGTCATTCAAGAAGATCAATAGCCTTCCCTAATCTTTGGCTTGGCTCCAGTCAAGTCAAGCCAGAGTTAGCAAGAGGGTGATGAGTCTCCAGCCTCTACTTGATCTAGCAATCTATAGCCTTGGACTGTTAGCAATAAGGTTTCCAAATCCTCCATCTTTTCCCTTGTTCCTAACCCTGTTAAGCTAGAATTAAATATAGTTGTTTGTTACAAGTCCCTTTCCTGAGTAGTGAATATATTTAAAGCCCTTGGGAAGGGGAGACAGTCACACAGTCAGATCCAAGGGCACCAATAACCCTTATCAATATTCATTCCAAACACAGGTTGAAGAACTAGAGAAGTTGATTACACCTACAACTTCTCAGTGGTTAAAAGGTTAAAAGGAGATAATTGATAGGCTTAGTCCAACAAAGCCTGTCAGGTGTGGAGAGGCATAACCTTTCTGCCAGCAGTACCCACACAGAGGCCTGTGAGTGAGACCATGTCTCTCTCTCTCCCCAGTCAATTCATGCAACCCCTCATTTTCTTTTAACATTTGTTATCACTTTTAAAACAGTCTTTCAGTACTTTTATGACTTATCACTTCTCTCATGGAATTCCTTTGTGTACTTGTTCTAATCCAACCTGCTTTTCAAACTTTTATCTTCTTAAAGTGTCATTTCTTCTTTTTCAGCTAAGCCCATTAAAAACTGAAGTCTTAGCATACACATATGGTGGTTCTTCTGTTTCTGCTATTTACAAGCAAAATTTTACATATATTTGTTATCCTTTCCCCTCTAGTTATCCATTCTATTCTTCAGATGTTGTAACTCATTTGGTCCTTGTACACCAAACTTTCTTTAGACTTATTTTCATTTCTATTGCTTTTTGATATTTTATTTTATTTTTTAAACCCTTAACGATACTGTGTATTGGTTCCAAGGCAGAAGAGCAGTAAGGGCTAGGCAGTAGGCATTTAAGTGACTTGCCCAGGGTCACACAGCTAGGAACTGTTTGAGGCCATATCTGAACCCTGGACGTTCTGTCTCCGTCCACTGAGCCACCCAGCTGCCCCCAGAAGTTCACTGCTTCTTGAGAAAGAACATTCCATTTTTGGACAACTCTGTTGTAAGGAAGTACTCTTAAACTTCTACCCCCACACTCCAATTTTAAATTTGCCTCTTTGTAAGTTCTACCACTTGGTTCCAGGTTCTGCCCTCTAGTGCCAAAAGTGGGGAGGGGAACACAATCTAGAAGAGAGGGAAAGGGTATTGGTTATGGCAGTATCAAATGTTACCCTCCCTTCCCCCAATTAAAATGACTATAGCCTAACATATAGAAAATGACTATTGTTCTATTGTTCTAAATCTCTAATAATTAGAGAAATGCAAATCAAAACAACTCTGAGGTATCACCTCACACCTAGCAGATTGGCTAAAATGAAAGAAGGGGAGAGTAATGAATGCTGGAGGGGATGTGGCAAAATTGGGACATTAATGCATTGCTGGTGGAGCTGTGAACTGATCCAACCATTCTGGCTGGCAATTTGGAACTATGCCCAAAGAGTGATAAAAGAATGCCTGCCCTTTGATCCAGCCATACCATTGTTGGGTTTGTACCCCAAAGAGATCATAGATAAACAGACTTGTACGAAAATATTTATAGCTGCGCGTTTTGTGGTGGCAAAGAACTGGAAAAATGAGGGTATGTCCTTCAGTTGGGGAATAGCTGAACAAATTGTGGTATATGCGGGTGATGGAATACTATTGTGCTCAAAGGAATAATAAACTGGAGGAATTCCATGTGAACTGGAAAGACCTCCAGGAATTGATGCAGAGTGAAAGGAGCAGAGCCAGAAGAACATTGTACACAGAGACTGATACACTCTGGTAAAATCAAATGTAATGGACTTCTGTACTAGCAGCAATGCAATGACCCAGGACAATTCTGAGGGACTTATGGAAAAGAATGCTACCCACATTCAGAGGAAGAACTGCAGGAGAGGAAACACAGAAGAAAAGCAACTGTTTGAACACATGGGTTGAGGTGGACAGGATTGGGGATGTAGACCTGAAACTAGCACACCAATGCAATTATCAACAATTTGGAAATAGGTCTTGATCAAGGACACATTAAAATCAGTGGAAATGGGCATCGGCTATGGGGGGAGGGTGGTCGGGGGGTGAAGGGGAAAGTAAGAGCATGAATCATGATAACTTTTCTAAAAAATAAATATAAAAAAAGAAAATGATTTGTGAAGCCATCAGAATCAACTATATAAAAGCAATTAGATAACTGAAGTTAAAATGTAATATTTGTAAAAATACCTTAATAATGAAAGATGGGAAAAGGAAAAAGAAAAAGATATTGACCTTTATCACTATTTCTTGATAAAAGTTCAATTAACTGCAAAATAGTGGGCCAAAACTAGCAACTTTCAAATTTCATAATTCTATGAAATATTTATAATATGTAGGCATGAGACTTTTTGAATAGTCTATAAGTCTTTGACTGCTAATGTATCTCATCTCAGTCATATTTCCTAATATTTTTCACTTCTCATATCTGCCTTTGGCTTTGAAGTTATTGAGAATCAAAGTATGTGTTGACTGTTTTGGAGGATCTTGTGAAATTCTTATAATTTCTTTGTCTCTTCTCCCTCTATAACAGTTGTTGGGACATACATGACAGTTACCTTCCTGTTAATCTTTTTGCTCATGTTCTTCCTTATGAGCATTGTAAGAGGAGAAGACCAAGTGTCCCATGAAATGAATGTTTTTTATTGCCTTGGGAATGTGCAAAAAATCTAGTTCCTCCAACTCCATTGTTTGCCTCTCCAAGGAGAATATAGGAGTCTTCCTTCCATTTAGTTACAATTTCCTTTTGTCTTCTGGTTTCCTTTACCCCAAGAATATCAATTTTTTAATGTTTCAGTTCTAATGACAATTATGTTGATTTGTATTATATTTGACAAAATAGAGTACCTATAGTTAGTATATTCTTTATAGTTAATGTAAAAACTATCATTCTTAGCACCTTGTCACTATAAGAAATAGGATAGGAATACACAAGTCTGAAGGAAATTTAAAATATTTTCTGTTTCATTCCTTTTGTGTATATGTATCTCATTCTGAACTCCCCTATTCCATTAATATTCTCTTGGGTGGTTGGATAGCACTCTTCATCATTGATCCTCTGGTATCATGATTGATTGTGATCAGAATTTTTAAGGCTTTTATATATTTTTTTATTTTTTGTAATGTTATTGTTACTATATAAATTTTTCTTGTTTTGTGTACTTCACTCAATATAAATTCATGTCTTCTCAGGTATCCCTGAAACCATCTCTGTATAGCATAATAATATTTCATTGCATTCATATAACACTTTATTCAGCTGTATTCTAATTGATGGATACCTCATATTTTCTAGTTCTTTGCTTCTACAAAACACTGCTCTAAATGGTTTTCTACATATTAATCCTTTTCCTCTTTTAAAAATTTTTATTTTCTGCGAATAAGCCTAGTAGAGGTATCATTAGGTCAAAGAGGATAGAGAGTCACTTTTTGAGAATAATTCCAAATTATTTTCAAGAATGGCCATACCCATTCATAACTGGATTAATGTGACTGTTTTACTCCAGCATTTGTCATTTTCCATTTTTGCAAACTTTTGTGTTTTCCCATTGTTTTGTTTGTAAATATTGATGAATCAAATTAATCTTTATGATTACTCTTTTACAAGCTTCTGCTGAATTTTTATTTTTACATCTTACATCACCAAATGAATACTATTAGTATTATCAAATGAATACGATTACTATGTACCATATATGTGGACTAATTTAATTTCTAATAGTATTTTTAATGTCAGTGTTCAGGTATGCCTTAGCTAAAACTAGATGCTTAACAATCTAACAGAAGACAGTTCCTTGGCTGAATTTATACCTTAGCAGCCCAAAGTACTTAAGCTTAATGCTTAATGACATTCAAAAAACAAAATATAAAAATATAGCATGTTATTTTTTACTCAAAATTGCCCTAAAATAAACCATGATTAAATGCTTTCATTAATTTAAAAATAATATAATTAAGTTATAATTAGGAAATTTAAGCTGGAAATACTTTTGTTTTGACTTAATGAATTTGCTCTAGTCATCTTTAGATAGGCTGAAGCACATCTTTTTATAAATAGATTTGTATGTGAATAGAATTTCATATGAAGAATTTTTCCCCCAAATCAGAGGTCAGCCGTGAGCTTAAGTAGATATCCTCTATTTTTAATAAATTCATAATTATAGCATAAATTTTAAAAATCTAGGTTATTGAAAAACGAAGACAGCTACCTTTGTTAAAAAGGCACAAATTGACCATCTTAATCAGGTGCCAAGTCTGCTTTAAAATCAAAAGAAAAGGGAATCTAGGTAGCTCAGTGTATAGAAAGCCAGGCCTGGAGGTGGGAGGTCCTGATTCAAATGTGGCCTCAGGTATTTCCTAGCTGTATGATCCTGGGCAAGTCATCTAACTCCAATTGGCTACCTATACAACTCTAATGCCTTGGAATTAATACTTAAACAAAAGGTAAGGTGTTTTTTTTTTTTTTTTTTTAATGTGATGATAGTGTAATTTTGACGATAACACTAGAAATAAAAAAATTGTTTAAATACAAGCCTACCTATCACAATTCCTTTATTAAGATGCTAAATAAAATTGTTAAACAGCCAACCATTCACGATCAGATTACTCTGGTGATGCCAATTTAAATAGGCAATTAGGTAATTTTAACAAAGTTTCACACCTAGTAAGCACTTAATAAGTACTTATTGACTGAATTTTTTTCTTACACTTCTTGTGATAAGCAAGACAATAGGTACCTGATAGTCATTGGAAGCTTTTCTGAGCTTTTGTCAAGTTTACCATTTCTTCCTTAATACTATCAAAGATAATTTTTATTTCAGGACTACAAGTATTTTATAAGGATATAACCACCCCTCCCCCCCTTTTTTTTTGTTGTTGTTGATGTCTACCAAAAAATTCTGGAACTTGACTTTTTAGTCTTTTGTTGGCCTTCTTTCCCCATCACACAGCACTGTACAGACTTTTAAAATTCTTGCCCTTTCTGGCATCACATGTTGTGAATTTGGCTTTATTCTGCTTTCATTTTTCCCAGCTCCTGTCCTTATTCTACTTCCTTTGGTGTTTTCTACTATTCTCTAAGCTTCTCTTTAAGCATAACTCTCAGAGACTCAGGATCTCCTCCTCATTAACAATGGGGTGTTGTGTATGTAATAGAAGTTTTCTATAACTCTCATACATCCTCATACTCACACAGAGTCTTGTTGCAATGCTATCTTCTGGATATACACCACAAAAGGGTTATATATGTGATTTGTTGTAATAAAATCCCTTTTTGTAGCAAAGACCTTTTAATAGGGACTAAAATATATCCCTGGTTTGTTAGATTCCCTGAGAGCAAATAATACTAATGATATTTTGATAAGCTCTCCCAGTGTACTGTAGTGAGTGTGTGTGTGTGTGTGTGTGTGTGTGTGTGTGTGTGTGTGTGTACATGTATAGAGTCAAATTGTCATTCTCTTGAAAAAAATCTATAAGTTATTTAAATGATACATAACTTCAACATACATGTAAATTTCACATTTAACAAACCCAAGAGAATATATGAAAGTATAAACTGAGTACATGAGAATCCCCATTATATTTTAATAAGATTCAATTATAAGAATCTTATTTACCAAAAATTTTAAATTTAAATGTTTTTATGTAGCTCATTTTTGTTTTTCATCTTCAGGTTTTTTTGTCCTCCTCCTTGTGTATATCTTATGGGCAGTGGATGGAAGAAAAAAAAAGAACAAATGGAACGCGATGGTTCTTCTGAGCAAGAATCTCAACCATGTGCATTTATTGGAATAGGAAATAGTGACCAAGAAATGCAGCAGTTGAACTTGGAAGGAAAGGTAGAGCAAGATCTATACATATTTTCATATGAGGGGTATTATGACACTAAGTATTCATTTTTAAAATTTTTACAGGGGAAGGGTAATAATTTTTGTAGGTATCAAGAATTTTCCTCCCTTAGAGAAGTTAAAGTCAGGATTTGAAAGCTACATATTAGTTTACAGTTGGTCAAGCGTTGATACCTATGATGTCTTACAGTGACGTACATTAAGTTTCTCAGCTTATTAACAAATTTATTGGGTCAGGGAATTAGATTTCTAATTAGAGTCATCAGCAAATTGAAGAGTTACAACTTAGCAGTTGTAGAATGTTTAGTTGTTAATTTTCCATCTGCTTTTTTCAGGCATTAGTCCTTAGAATTTTGGGGAAACTATGCTTATCCTTTTACAGTACTGAAGAAAACAACTGGGAATCTCTGAAGAATTCATTTTTTTCTGAGCCAGCAGTTTAGGAGGAAAATAGTTTACTTTATACATGGAACAAAACATTGCTATAATGGGAGAAGAGAATTTTTATTCAAAAACTTATTTCAAACCTTTTTTTGTGTGTGCTAATAATTAAATCTCTTCTCTTAGCAAATTATTCCATTGACTAGTGGTTCTTACTATTTTATTAATGTCTAACTTAATTCTTTTCCTTTTTATCTTTAGGAAATAACTATAACTCTTCTCTATACCTTTAACAGTCTTGGATAGTTTTTTCTTGCTTTTATTAGCTATTGTTAATTTCTCTCATCTGGCTTTAAATGTCATGGAAGTTTTAGTTGTATAGCCACTTAAGCTTTTGCTTTTCATTTTTCAACTCATCTGTGAACTGCTTGAATGTATCTATCTAAATATATTTTTTTAATGCTTACTTTCTGTCTTAGTACCAGTTCTAAGACAGAAGAGTAGCAAGAACTAGGAAGTGTTTGAGGCAAGATTTGAACCCAGTATCTCCTTTCTCTGGGCCTGGCTCTCTATCCCCTGTGCTACCCAGCTGCCCCAAATGTATATCTTTTTAAAATTGTACATTTAAATAAAGTTTTTTTTGTATTTAACCAAATGCAACTTTGAGCTATCGTACAAATATTAAAGAAAACAAAAATCTTATAATGTGCCTTAAAGTATTCACAATGAAAACTGAACACATTGTAAATTATTATCACATTTTTAAAAATCTCTTTAATGTTCCTTAGAATGTAGATCTATCTGACTTTGACCATATATTTTTAAATTCAAGTCCAGGTTAACCCCCACCAAAATGAGTTCTCTTGGCACTGTACAAATTCCCCTCCCCCTGCTCAACAATTTCAGTGGCTCTAATACATTTCTAAGCCCCAATTTTTGGTTTAGAAAAAGATAATTTTAATTAATTTTGAAATTTGATTCAGAAAAGTAAATGCTCTTTTAATTTGTGTCTTCTACTGGTTTAGACTTTTACACCATTTAATTTGCCTATAGCTGCATAGGATACATTTGAGTGCTTAAAAGCCAGCGTCAGAGGTAACAGTGACTCAGACAGCCAAGTGACACAAGTGACAAGGACCTAGGGACTCGAGCTATTCAGATACTCAAGGGTTACCTTTACATTTAAACCCCTTATTTCTTTTGGTGACCATCTCCTCCCATAACTTCTTCCTGGTAATTGCTTTACTAAGGGGGCTTTTTATGTAATCTTTATCAGACATAGGTATGATTTAATCACTGATAATATGTACAGTTCCATAGAACTTCCTCCCAGAGATCTAAAAATCTGTCACAGTAGGAGAGAAGTAAGGAATCGCGGCCATAGTCTCATTCTACACATCCAGCTCATGCCTAGCTCCCTCTGTCCCACAAGAAAAGTTATCTTCTTTACCATCATTATATATCTGAATAAAAATTGTTATTACAGAATATTTAATACTTGATGATATGGCAATGGAAAATGTTGATAAAACAGTTTGTTGCTCAACAGTTATGTGGATAACCATATTTACCATTTCAGTCAACATAGATGATAAATGAAGAAAGACTGTGTTAGTACAAAGGAGACCTGTTGTATTTAAAAGAAAAAATAAAAGCAAAGCAAACAGTTGATTCTGGCAGGGGGGAAAAAGACTAGGAGAAAAATTTGCCATTACTCCATCATATCTTTATTCTGAATGTATTCTCACACTTGGTGTATCAAAAAGTATAGTTAATCACAGATTTCTAGGAAATATATCTTTAAACTATAGTGTCATGTTTTTAATTTATTTTAAAAGGTATTTATCATAAGATAGTGTGGTAAGGTAGAAAGGACACTACTTCAAACCTAGTTTCAAATTTTGGTTTCAAAGTTTACTAGCTATGTGACCTTTGCTCAACTTCAGTTACCTATTCTATAAAATGTGGATAATAAAACTTAAATCAGTAAAGCTCTTACAGGGCTATTCTGAGGAATTCATTATATAAATTCTCTTGGTGGTATATATACTGTTAAAATGGTATAGTTAGAAAGTGATTTTCTTGGATCATGGTTTATAGAAACTACACTTTATAGGAAAGTGAAGTTGATCTTTTTGCTTTTATCACTTTGAAGAGAAAGTAGATTTCCAAAGAAAATTATATTGTGCATTTTGTGGTGCCTCAAAATGGTTGGTCAGCATTGAATTCATCATTGTGTAGCAAACTCTTCAATCTTTTGACCTCTTTAGAATTAGCTACCACTTCTGTTATTTGTAAACTATTCATATGGATAATATTTGAGAAAGCTATTTTCTTCAAACATTTGACATAAGAATAACAGCAGCATAGAACTTGTCCAAGAACTGTTTCCATCTGCACTCTTATCAAACAGGATGAGATGAACAAGCTACCAGTAAGAAGTTGTTCAACAGTGAAAGAATTTAGATTCCCAAGTTCTTTGTACTGGCAGTTTGCTTATTTCTTCCTGTTATTAGTAATTATTAAGGTCAATACTTTCCCCCCTCTTAATCACTCTAATATTTGTGTATTGTGAAAGTCCTTTTCCCTAGTCATTTAGTATATAGATGAATTTGAATATGCTAATTAATGAATTTCATGTCTAAATTTTTAGTGTTCTTTTTATATTGATAGTCTTATCTACATTAGTTGTTTCTCGCCTTTTTTCCTTAGCAACTTTTTCTTTACCCCAATGCCTTCTTGAAAATGAACTAAATATTTTTATACTTCTCTTTTGGAGACATTATAATCTAAAGTATTTTTTTCTTAATAGTTCTCCTTCAGCTAATTTAGCAGCATAATAAGCTGGAGTAAATATACTCCTTAGTTTCCAGTTTTTATAAAGAGAACACATTTTTTGTGATTGTAATAACTTTTTTTTTCCTTTCTCCCCCCCCCCCCCACCCCCCCTTTATGGAATTTGAGAAGTTTGTATTCATTGATATCCCAATTCCTTAATGCTGTAAGTAGTAGTTTTAGTAAAATTTCTTTAGATATGATTTTATGGATTGAAACAAATTTCAGTTCTTACATGAGAGTGATGTTTGGATGGTTTGATTTTATAAAACAAAACCTCTTGTTTGCCTCTAGTTTTTCTGATCAGATATTCCTTGTACTTTTTCCCCTTTTGTGTTTTCTAACAAATGTTTTACCATGACATCTTGACTTATTCTTAATAGATGATGCTAAACTCCACTACTTCTTCCTCTTCTGTTTAGATTGTATACAATTTATCTTCCCACCCCACCCCAAATTAAGCTATTCCTATTAGAATGTAACTGCCTTAATTTAGAGACACTTAGTGTTTGCTCCCTGCATTAGTATATGTACACTTTTGTACATTAATTTTCATTTTCATAGACCTCATCTTATGTTGCAGAACAATTCCATAGTTTAGGCTAATTTGACCTACTATGCTGTCACTTTAAAAGTATGGCGGACCCATGGCTCCTGCCACAACAGCTTACAGATGCCATCTTTGAGCGCTTGGAGATCCTTGGATGAAAGGCGCTATGTGAGTGCAAAGTACTATTTTTTTTGTTTGTTTGTTTTTATTATTACTATTAGCTTCATCTTAAATTTGCTGTCTGCAGAGCAAATCCTCACCAAGCTTTTAAGGTTCTTTTGAACTACAAAAACCTCATCAAATGTAAAAAGACATTCAAGATGGCACACAAACCTATTTTTAAATATCTTTGCTACTGAAAAATCTTAAATAAGATAAACCTGCAATATATTTGTTCTGTTTCTAAGGCAGTATCTCTAGTTTGCTAGTGAATTAAAAAAAACAAACCAAAAACAGAATATTTGAGGTTTATCATCAAATTCCTAAATTATCCTGTTAACCAAAATGAACCAAATAGAAATTGGGCAAAATAAAAAAAACTCAATCTTAGATTTAAAAAAAATATATGTATATATATATGTATGACTAAATAGACAGACCAAATTAAAATATTCTTTTTTAAGGAATATGACATTGTCACATAAAACTTTTTTCACATTTGAGACTTTACAAAGAAAAAAATTAAGACTTAACTATTTCTTTCTATCATATAACTCTTTTTATGTTTCTATTTCCCCATTTAAAAGTTAGAGGTAATAATTTGAATTTCTTCTTAGATCCAAAAGAAGTTACAAACCTGAAATTATAAAAATGAAAGCTCAGTGAGTTCTTAAAATAGCACTAAATAAAGTTTAAGGCAGTTTTTTTAAGCTTTTAAATAAATGCTAGGTGTTATGCCCATTCATAGCTCACTTTTAATTGCTAGCTTTCTAGTAAATTGAATGACAAGGTTTTGCATTTGTAATATAACACATCAACATACAAGTGCCCAGTCTGGGGCCTAGTTCATCAGTCTTCCCTTCCTCTGTTAATAGAATATACCCAGCCTTTATATGTCATTTTTGCAAAAACACTTGACATATATTATCTCATTTAAACAAATTTATTTTTCCATTACTCTTAGCTATCCGTTATTTTTAGGAGGTAGTCTACTTGTTTCTCTTTTTTTTAACCTCTTGCTATATAATTTAGTGGCACAATTAATCAAATGTCCTTTCCTAAACACTTTTGAGTTTATTTTTTGATACTCAGTTATAAAGAAAAATTAAAGTTAATTCATATCAAAGCAACATTTTATGTAGTATTTTTTTCAAAACTCTTACCTTCCATCTTAGAATCAATACTTCATATTGATTCCAAGGCAGAAGAATGGTAAGGGCTAGGCATTGGGACTTAGGTGACTTGCGAGGGGTCACATAGGAAGTGTCTGAGGCCAGATTTGAACCCGGGATCTCCCATCTCTGGATCTGGCTTTCAATCCACTGAGCTACCTAGCTCTTCTCAAACATTTTACAAATTTTTAAAGTTATTTTAAGAAAAACCATTGCTAAAATGAAAAATAAATTGAGGTAGTCTTATTTTACCCTTTTTCTTTACAAAAAGGCAGCCATGGACTTTTAATTTTTAATGTATGTCTTCTGAATGAAATAGTCACATCATTCTAAAGGGATTACTTAATGGTATTGATAGCCAAGTAAAGCTAACTATTTTTAAATATTAAAAGTTGAAAAGGAAAATCAATGCAATATTTCTTAGACTTAATTAGGGAGGAATTTTTGCCAAATTTTTAGGAGTCAATTTCAGCTTGAAATTTAACTTTCTTTTTGAAATACTGTTTATAAGATACACAGTGAAATATCACAAATCTTAAAGCCTGACAAGGCCTAGCCATGGCCATTCTAAATTGTTGATAGTGTACAGTTACAGTTTTGGTGCAATTAAATATTTCTTTCCACAGAACTATTGCACAGCCAAAACACTGTATATATCTGATTCAGACAAGCGAAAACATTTCATGTTATCTGTAAAAATGTTCTATGGCAACAGTGACGACATTGGTGTGTTCCTCAGTAAACGGATCAAAGTAATCTCCAAACCTTCTAAAAAGAAACAGTCGTTGAAAAACGCTGACTGTAAGTATTGTTGAATTTGATAATATAGTTTACTAGTAATCTGTCATAATATTAACATTGAGTTTTTTGTTTTATTTTAAAAATCTTTACCTTCTGTCTTAGAATCAATACTATGCATTGATTCCAAGGCAGAAGAGTGGCAAGGGTTAGGCAGTAAGGTCTAAGTGACTTGCCTAGGGTCATATAGCTAGGAAGTGTCAGAGTCATATTTGAACCCGGGACCTCCCATCTCTAGGCTTGGTTCTCAATCCATTGAGCCACCCACTTGCCCCCCATAACATTAATATTATTGAAGAAAGAAAGGAGCCTACTTTTACATTAAGGAGCTTGTTTTCTATTTATTGAGAAAAAATGGCTTGTCTGTAACTCAAGCAATTATTAATTTGATTTCAGTTTTAGGTTAACTTTAGGGAATGACAGTTACTATGCTATAGCTTCTTTTGAATATTAACATAATATTTCTTTATTATTTATTTAAATGACTGATAAAGTTTATCAGTTTAGGATTGATAGGTTTTTGTAAAACCAATTTCATGAACTCTAAGAACTATAAAATGATGCAGAGGCTATTTATTTGTTAAAAGACCTAAATAGAAAATATAAATGCTGAGAAGATGTAATAATAGAAAATGTTTTCACTCATAGTATGCATAGCTTCAGGAACAAAAGTGGCACTATTTAATCGACTTCGATCACAAACAGTCAGCACCAGATATTTACATGTAGAAGGAGGAAATTTCCATGCCAGTTCACAACAGTGGGGAGCATTTTTTATTCATCTCTGTGAGTATAGTCATGTTTTCAGTGTTTTTTGTCTTTAATGTTGTAATTTCTTCTTTACAAATTTGAAAACAAATGCTAATGAATATAATCTTCATGAGCATTTGATGCATTCTAACATGACAGAATTTGATTTGTTTTCTACAGTGGATGATGATGAATCAGAAGGAGAAGAATTCACAGTGAGAGACGGCTATATCCATTATGGACAGACTGTCAAACTTGTGTGTTCAGTTACAGGCATGGCACTCCCAAGATTGGTAGAGATCCACTTTTACTTTAGTAATGTATAACCTAAGTAATTTTTACAACAAACAAATGACCAGATTACAGTTGTGTTGTCACATGGATATAAATTAGTTATATCTTTGGTAGGAATACAGCAGTAAAATAATCACCGAATTTATTTATATGAACATTTATAATTGAGGCATACATTGTCTAGGTCACTTTTTCCTGGTGTGCTTTATTTTATTGTGAGGGAATAACTAAATCTGTTCAGTAGAGGGCACTATAAATTGCATTATAAGCCCCCAGCTTAACTATAAATTCTTTATTCTGCTTTGTAGTTAGAGTCTAATCGCTGTACATAATATTTTCTTTGGGACCAAGATTCCAAAAATTTAGAAATTCTTCTTGTATCTTAAAAAAGCATTTTTTACTACTAACAATACTCAGTTCAACAAATTTACCTCAGGGAAAATTTGCCTGTGTTTCTAGAAAATCACTCCTAGTTCCAGGGAAAACTGTTAGATTCAGTAGTCTGACAGTTTACAAGGGTAAGACAGTTTAGTTTTTTATCAAAGCATCTATTCCCAACACCTAGCACATTACATGGAATTAATAAATACTTGTTGAATGAGTGAACTTGAGGTTGACTTTGCTTTCAAATCTTAAAATTTATTGATTATTGAGATTAAAGCACTTTGCCCCTACTTTTATTTTCTTGGTATTCCAAAGCTGCCTGGCTCAGGCTAGAAAAACTTGGCTTTAAGGCCTGTCTACAGGTGATCTCTTAATCATAAGAGGACTCATTTGTATAGATTGGCAACAAATTGGACATCATGTGATTTACTGGAGCCCAGAGTATCTCATTGGTATCATTCCCTAAAGTATAGGTGGTTGCAGTTTGTAATCACGGAGCAATGAAGTCATAGGTCCTTAAAATTATGAACTAGCTATTCTACTACTACTAAAGTTAGATAAATCATATCAACAATTAAGAAAGCAAGTGGTAATTTGTAAGACTTTTTGTTTGGGAAGGAAAATTTTAAATTACAAAAATTTTATTTTTCAGGCAAAGTGTTTTTAAAAACATTCTTTCCAGATTATTTTCCTATTTGAGATTTTTTTCTTTTCTACAGCTATATATACTATTTAAGTGATTTTAAAAGTGACTTTTTAAAAATAAAATAATGAAAAGGGCATGAAGTCATTATAGATTAAAACATATGCTTTCTTTCTGAACTATAGTTTTATGTTCCCTGAATAGTTCATTGATTTTCATTCACTGAGGCATCTCAGCAGCCATTGTGCTAGTTTATTTCCACTCTAGAACTCTATTGGAAAAAGAAGCCAGCTTAAAACAGGTCAGGTAAGAGCTGTTTGGTTTTTTTAATTTGGTTGTTGTTTCTTTTACTATATCTCATGGTTTTGCAAAGTGTTTTTACTTGCTATTTCAGTACAATATCCTGATGAACATAAAGCATAAATTATTTTATGAATCTTTGCAAAACTGGAATTAATAGTAAAGTTTAAAAACAAACTAACCAAAAAACCAATACAGCAATTACTTGGATAATTTCCTGTTTTTCCCCCCTTATCTGATTCATTTTTCCAGTAAAGATTCTTTTCTTGTTTTGACGTTAAGTGGCTCCTGAGACACCATAAATCATGAGATGTTGGCATTTAAAAAGATCTTGGAAATAATCTACTCCAATTTAATCATTTATAAATGGAGAAACTGAGAACCAGAAAGACTGGATTTGTCCAAAGTGGCATACCAAGCGAATAGGAGAACTGGAATTTCAGATGGTTATGTTACATGTTAAATTTGCAAGGCCTGGAATAAGAGAAGGAATCAGGAATATTTTTGACTATTGATGCAATTCTTGAAATATTGTCACTTGAAGATATGCTTAAAATAACAGTTGTCTCCAACTCACTTGTATGTTATCTTTAAATGTATTTACAGCTAAGTCTTTCCTGGCTATGAGATGTTTAAATGTGGGAGAAAAAAATAGTCCTAGAGAATGTATTGAAAAAAGTGAGCTCTTTGTGATCATAGTGTTGGCAGTATACTGTAAATCATGTTGTCAATGTACCATGATTGCCTAACCTCAAAAGGACAAATTAATGACTTGTATGTAAGGTATTAACATATATGATTACTTGCCCCTGTCACTTAGTTTTAGAGTTGTAGAACTTAAGTTTCTAGATATGAATTGTTAGTTCACTCTCCATTGATAAAAAGATTAGATACTTTTGGAATACAGGTACCAAATTTGAATTCCTTGTTTTTTTGGAGTGCTTTTATGGCATACATGCAACCAACTTACTACCCAAGTTAGTCCTGATAAGATTTCATATCATAAGAGCAGGATCTGTGATTTTTTTTTTTTTTTGGACTTCTTTACCGCCCACATCCCTAGTTTTCCCAAGGTTCCAAAGTAATGGTGGTGTCCCCCTGAAATATGGTTAATCACACACAGAGTTTACATTTTTATACATTAGGATATCTATGTAGGAGGACTTGAAAATAAGTCTAGTATCAACAAATGCTATTTAGATTTTTTTTAGACTTGTCCTTAATATATTTACTACTTCAGTGTTTCACTGAATTTGGGGCATAGCTAGAATTTGGCTGATGAAACAAAAGGGAAATTTGGTCAAAGGAAATATTTAGAATAAATGCCAGCCATAATTATCTTTGATTCAGAGATATCACCTCCTCCTCTTAGATCCAGATCTTGTTACATTCATCCATATTGTTAAGACTTGAAAACCAAACTAAGCATTCAGCCTGAGATGATTTAGCCTTGCAGTACACCCTGGAAGCTATATAGTTGGTCAAAGTGCAGTATCCCACTCCACCTTATATCCTGAAACATCACATATTATACCTGTCCAGAATGGCAAGTATTTTACCTCTTATGTGGCTAGATTAAGAATTTGGAAATGCAAATAATGCATTTTATAATACTTGGGAATATCCACGAATTAAAGTCTGAGGGAATATCTTTTTAAGATTCATCTAATTTTGTAGAGAGTATTCAAAAGTAAATGGGGTCCTGGGATAAAGTATCTTTTAAATTACAAGTCAGATTTTGTTTAGTACCTGCTACATATTTTAATCTGTTTTCATCTAAACAGATGACAGTCAGACCCAAGAAATAGGATTCTAACATTTTACTTTTATGGTAAGAGGAAGTATAGACTTCCATTGCCAATTAGTGGAATAATGAAAAAATTGGTGTTGCCATTGCCAGTCTTTTTTTACTTATTAAAAGCAAAATGGCTTGAAGTTTTATATACTTTTGCACCTCATATTATTAATTAGATTCAATATCTGTTATAATTATGTATTAGGAAGATCAATCAAGTCATTCTCAAAAAGTCATCTAAAGAGGAGTTAGTTGACTAATCCTATTTTGTAAGATCTCTAGGGAGGAGATGATAGATGTTACTACTTAACATCCCCATTAGCAAGAAGTATTGCAATTTTTTTCTCCTTAATAATCATTATTTGAAAATATTTTCAACAATGTGGGTATAAACTGAATTTTACAATGTATGCAGAATATGTTTTCCTTGCTGTTAACCAGTAGAAGTAAAAAGATGTAAAATTTTCCCTGCATATGTATGATTTTTCTTTTGTTTTTGCTGAAATAGATCATTCGAAAAGTTGATAAACAGACCGCATTACTAGATGCAGATGATCCAGTGTCACAGCTACATAAATGTGCATTTTATCTTAAGGATACAGAAAGAATGTATTTGTGCCTTTCACAAGAGAGAATAATCCAGTTTCAAGTGAGTAATTTTTTGGAAAATATAAAATATGACTATTGTTAGATTTTTAAGCCATGAGTTCTTGCCATAAGAAATTATATGTCAGCAATAAGCTGTTTTTAAAAGTCTTTATGTGTTTGTTAAAATCAAATTCAGGGGGCAGCTAGGTAGCTCAGTGGATTGAGAGCCGGGCCTAGAGACGGGAGGTCCTAGGTTCAAATCCGGCCTCAGACACTTCCCAGCTGTGTGACCCTGGGCAAGTCGCTTGACCCCCATTGCCTACCCTTGCCACTCTTCCACCTATAAGTCAATACACAGAAGTTAAGGGTTTAAAATAAAAAAAAAATCAAATTCACATGATTTCCGCCCCATTTTCACACTTGATTAAAAAAATAAAAAGATAACATGTTTCTAAAACTATTGTAAAACTATTTTCTTAGAGCCTGCAATGAGGATACTGAATCCTTTTAATATTGCAAGCTGGTTATTGGCCATTTGAGAAAGTTTTACAGATTTCTACGTTACTACCTGTATGCCCATCCTTTAACGCCACCTCATCCAGAGTCTGAAGAAGCTACAATGACAATGTATTGTAGAAAAAAGAACAATAATAGGATCCAGAAGATTTGCATTCTAGATCTAAGTCTATTTTAGTTCTAAGTATAACCTTAGGCTAGTCATGTCTTAAGTTTCCTGAGCTGTAAAGTGGGGTTGATATTTAGACTACCTACCTAATTGTTATAAGGATCAAGTGAGATATGCTAAATTCATTATGACGATGTGAAGTCCCACACAACATAAGGTATTTGTTGTTCTTGCTGATCATTGGTGTTGCAGAATATATTCTCTTCTTCTTAGTTGTGAAATAAAATTAATCAACCAAACATGGATGTTTTTTCTGGCTGCTTGTGAAAAGAGCTATATTCAAAGTAATGTCCATTTGTTATTTTTTTTTTTTTGAAAAGTGTCACTTGATTGTGGTGTTACACACTTGTAATCACAACTAACAAGGAGGCGGAGGCAGGTGGCTCTTTGTTGCAATGCCCTCTGTCAATCATTGTCTGCCTTAAGAGGATTAAACTGGCCTGGGAGAGAAAAAGAGCTATTCCACCCTCACCCCCCACTCCCCCAAATTCTTACCAGTTATGACTGTCATAATTCTTATTATATCAACTCAATTGCTTACCTTTTTTTTTTTTCAATCAGGCCACTCCATGCCCAAAAGAACCAAATAAAGAGATGATAAATGATGGAGCTTCTTGGACAATCATTAGCACAGATAAGGCAGAATATACATTCTATGAAGGTATGGGACCTGTCCATGCTCCAGTAACACCTGTTCCTGTTGTAGAAAGTCTTCAGGTGAGCAAGTATTTAATTATGTCAACTCTGTTTCCATGGCCAGCTAGCTTTATTTACTAAATCCAGTTTGGATGTTTGTTTTTAATTTGTTGTAGTATTGGTTGGGTAATGAAATATTAGTATATTCATAGACTATTCATGTTTGAATTTTCATAATATTCCTTTTCTGTAATGGTTTTCTGATTGTGTTACAGTTGAATGGTGGTGGAGATGTAGCAATGCTAGAACTTACAGGACAGAATTTCACTCCGAATTTACGTGTCTGGTTTGGGGATGTGGAAGCTGAAACTATGTACAGGTGCAGTAGCTCTTTTATCATTCGGGATTTCTTTGGTTGTCTGGGCCCATTCTTGATAACAAAGAGTTGATATTTTAATCCAATGTATTTGGTTGCTTTTTGTAAATTTTGTGGAATTTCTAAAAAAGGTTTACTTATTTTCCCCTCCTGTAGATGTGCAGAGAGCATGCTTTGTGTTGTCCCAGATATTTCTGCATTCCGAGAAGGTTGGAGGTGGGTCCGTCAGCCAGTCCAAGTGCCAGTAACTTTGGTTCGTAATGATGGAATCATCTATTCTACCAGCCTGACCTTTACATACACACCAGAACCGGGGCCACGGCCACACTGCAGTGCAGCGGGAGCAATCCTTCGAGCCAATTCAAGCCTCATGGCCTCTAATGAATCCAACACAAACAGCGAGGGAAGTTACACAAATGTCAGCACAAATCCAACCAACGTCACATCATCTACAGCAACAGTGGTATCCTAACCACTGTTGTGACCTAGGACTTACTCTGATTCTCAAGTACTGCAAACAAGAAAATGGAACAGTCTTTTGTGGCTGCTTGAGAAAACTGTCCATTCTGAGTGATTCTCTTTGAGCCCTGTTACCTACAAGTACTGATTTGGAAAAGCAGAAGCCACAATAAAAAAAAAAGTCAAAATATAAAAACTTTATTGGGAAATCTATTTTTCAGCTGGGTTTTTTGGTTTTTTGGTTTGTTTGTTGTTTTTTTTTAATGGGCAAGAAATAGAAATGTGGCTGGGATAATGTTTAGAAAACAATGAACATCACAGTTTTTATGGACCAAGGAACTTGTATAAGCTTTAGTAAAAGGTACATTTTCACCATACCTTTTTTGTATCACAACATATAGTACACTTTTGTTACCAAATAGTTTATATTTTTTTTCCTCTGAGCTTTTGCTCTGAAGTATAATCAGGTTCCATACCTGACCATACTTGTATAATCTAATTACCATACTCTTCCAGTTTAAAAAAATATATATATTTTTGGTCTGTGGCTGGAACTGTTCCTTTTTTAAACTGAAGTCTTGTGACTTTTTATGAACTGAAATTGTTTTGATTTCAGCAAGTAGAACCTTGTAAAGGCCAGCATATTTTTTTTAAGATTATATGAAGTCTGTGCAAAAGCTTTAAAAAAAATGCCTCTGCCTTGCCTGCAATACATGCAATGTATGTTAACTTAGTGCTCTATTTTCCTGTCATTGTCAATAGTTCTTTGTGTTTTCCTTTTTTTAAAAAAAAATGTATTTATAGCGGTAACTCAAGAAGTTCTAACATTTACAAGAACTTATATGTGACCATCTAGTCATGTTAATGACTGTTCATGCGACAGAAAATAATGGTTTTTGAAGGGTTTTGTATTTTTTCTTTCAAATCACAAATGCAGCCATCTGTTGTTTCAGGATCTTTTCAGGTTTTTACTCACTTCTAATCTTGTACATAACTTGTATTATGTGTAAGTTAAACACTTTATTTTGAATGTGGAATTTTCCCAATGGCTTCATTTGGCAGTGTGCTTTTTGCCTTCTTAGCTGGTGATAAACTTATCATGAAAAGTATTTGCTACCAGTAGGACTGGTAGGTGGTGACCCTTAGTGTATAATGAGAAAAATCTCTACAAAAGCATGTTTTTATTCCCTTTACATCTTTTTTTAGTAGCATAGGCCAAACATTGATGTAATCCTAAAATAATAAGATGCTTTTGATAGATGATCCACTAAAATAGCTGGAATACATTACTTAGAAATGGATAGTTGTAAGATACAATTGTAACCTATCCCTTCATCCATTTTCTCACCCTCTTCTGCTTATCCCTTTCTCAAATACCAGCCATCTCCAACTTTATCCTGTCTTCTCCTTCTAGGTGTTATCCATCCCCAGCGGGGTTTGTTTCCTTTCTTTTCAATTAGGATTTGGTTACATTCCTTGGATTTCTATATGCTTTGCACTCTAAGCTTGCCATTGTCTCTGTTCTTGCACTCTGCACATTTGTTCATTTTCTTAGATGACAACAGAATCATTGAGTATGTGAATACTAGAACTGCATGTGCAATGTTGCAGAATATTATTTAGCAGTGCAGTCATCCTTTCTTAGAGTAAAAACTACCTCTGCATTGGGGTGAGCTTTTTAACTGTCCCAGAAAACAAGAGCCACAGTACCTTCTGAGTGCAAGTTCATAACTCCCTGCAGTGTTGACCATGGAAATTACCATCAAGGTCCCTGGGTTCTTTCAGCAGATTTCCATTCACCATTTAAAAAGGGGAAGAGGAAACCCATTTTAGGACAGTTTCTCTTTCTCAATCTATTGTCTTCCTCATTCCCTGTTTTGCTTAGACTGTGCCTCTGTGAATGTTATTTTTATCTATGTTAATGATTTTGTCTTCCATTTTCAAAGAAAACAATTAATTTGGTTGTTAAATCAGTACCACTGTGTTTTTCTTCCATTATATTATAGGCCTGCCTAATTATTCCTAGGCTTTTTTTATACTACATGTACCCTTCTCTCCTACAATCTTATTATAAATGCGAGCTCCTCGTACTAGTGAATACTGCCTCACTCACCATCTATCTGTTTCAGTGACCAAGGGCGGAACTCATAGTGGCCTTATCTTTCTTTGTTTTAAACTGTTTACTGGCATTCACTTGCAAACTGTTTACTTGTCTTTGCCCTACTTAATTTTTAACTCTTGTGGCTACAGTCATTACACAATGTATGTGTTGTTTTTGTTTGAAGCATGTAAGTATTTTCAGTACTATTTTACTTGTAATTGTCCACGAGTTTACTTCACTTAATAGGTTTGATATTCAATTATGAAATCATATTGGATTTACTCTCTCTGATGCCAACAGCCGACAGATTTAAGAGCAATCTTACCTGCATCTTACCTGTATATGAAACCACATCTTTTCTCCTTTAATACATTTGAAAGTGGTGGTTTTTTTTTTTTGTTTTTTTTTTTGTTTTGTTTTGTTTGGGGGGGGGGGGATCTTTTTTTCCCCAGCAGACAATACAAAGCTATTTTCATCTTTTATCTTGTGCTTACCTTTTTTGTTTGTGTTTGTTTGTTTTTTGTTTTGTTTTAAATGCCTTTTTTCCCCCAGCAGCTTTATTCATTAGTATGTTATATACAATATTCCTGGACCTTTAAAAGTTCCAGGAAACTTCTTGTAACAAAAATATGTTTTTCCCCAAACCTGTCTTTGCCAGCCTGTGTATTAAGTGGCAGGGTAGGGGAGTGGGGGAGAAGCTTGGGGGGTAGGGGAAGAAGCATAGGGAGGGTATGGGGATTCGTCATAGCTTATCTTTTGTCAGAACTTTTTTCCTTTAATTATTATCTTTAAAAAAGAAGAAAACTATTCCATGGACTTGTGACTCAGTCCTCAGTTTTTTGTTCTTATGAAATGTGTATGACATATCAGTCCCCCTTTTAAACATTTTCAGTTAATAGAATTTAAATGTTAATTTTTACTTCCTTCAGATGTTGGTGTTGTGGAGAGTTGGTCTGTTTCATGATAAAGGCTCTGTCACTAGAATGTTAAATACTTTTAACCATAAATGACTTGTTCCAGTATATATTTTTCAGCAGTATGTCATATACTTTTGTGTAGTTTCCCAAAATATATGTAGAAATTTGAGCCTATGTTCCAATAAGTTTTTTAACTGTTCAGTCATTAGCATTGTTTTTACCACATGAACTGAGAAAATAAGAACAATGTTCATTAACATCTAGTCTAAACAGTTTCAAAATTGAACACTAGTATAATACTATGTTAACATGCTGCTGCTGACTTTTCTTAATCTTATAGCATCTGATGTCTCTAGGTAAACAAATGATTATTTATTTCACTTTCATTGAACAGATTCATTTGAGAACCAACTTGTTAGTTTTTTTAAAAAACGAACCTGTGTCATCTGTGCTTCTGTAGAAAGTTTTTAACATGAAGTATTGACAGAGGAAACCAGCTAACCATTTAAAACTAAATAATGCTAGAAGAAACTGGGGGCTGGGGGTGGGAGGTGGTCTCTCATGAAACAAAACATCCAATTATTGGCTGAGGTATTTACTTTTTCTTTCAAAAGCAGCTGTTTCTGATGAGTACTGAACAAATGTGTGTAATTTTCTGTGCCAGACTCTTTACTTTGTTTTCAAGCACTGTAATGTGGGATTGAGTGGCAGCTTTGTTAGGAAACAGTAATATATTAGGGTTTATATTTAACCCTTTCAGGACTGAACTATTTCTCTCTTCACTCATTTCAATGTTGTAATAAACATTTGCCAGCATTGAGTACTGTTGTGGTCCAGATGTAAGTTACGTGCTCATTTTTAGCTTATTTCTTGTACCTTGCAGCATGCTATATGCATTCAGTCCTTAAGGGGTTATAATCTACAAACTGTGCACCTGTAAGGTTTATTAGCAATAAGATAGAAAATCGAGCAAGTTTTTACCATAATTTTGTAGAAAAAAAAATGAATCTGCTCAGTTCCATTTTTCTTCCCCTCCCTCTCCTCCCACCAAAAACAACAACAAAAAAAAAAAAAAAAAAAAAAAAAACCCTGCAATATGGGCAGTTTCAAAGAATAAATAAAAGTGAAATGTAAAACATTTAATGTATTTTGTCAGATGTTTACTGCTGCATTTATATGTCCTTGTTTTCACACCCTTTTAAAATCAGAATTAAATGCCATGTTGTTGTTCCTATGTGTACACAAACTTACCTTTCCATTTGAAGCTCATCACAGTGGAAACAATATTAGTAACTTACTGATTTCCTTCTCCTTAAGAATAGAGAATAGTCTATTCCATTTAAAGGTTCATCACCATTTGGAAAACATCTATGAATTCAATAAAACTAGATGTGAGTTTTCTAGAATTACTTTGTTTTCTACCTCAAAATGACTTTCTCTATAGAATATGAAAACAGATTGTTTTGAGATAGAGCAAAAAGTGAACTCATAATCGGAGGGGAAAGATATGTAAAGATTTATTTCAGTTTTCTTATTTGATTTGGTTTTTTTAGGAGGGGAACAGAAGGAGACAGAATTCTTGTATTTTATATGAAAAAATGACCTTTTTGAAATTAACTGTATTTGTTTAAACTGAAATCAACAAAGAGATTGAATAACTCATTCACATAATTGATAGCTATGTAATTATCTTTTAGCTGAATATTTTCAAGTGAATATAGAAAAACTTTTTTAAGTTCATCAGGTCCAAGGGAAAAGGTGAAAGAAAAGGTTTATAGAAATCCTGAATTTAAAAACAACACTGATCATGAGATGAATATTAACTAGTGGCTTGAGGTTTTAAAGTTACAATGATGATAAATTATTTTCCGAACTCTGTGTTTAGCCACACTAAAATGTCTAAGAAACATGATAAACTTAAGGATATATAGTTTCAATGAAGGTAAGTAGCAATAAATGGATGAAATGCCGTGGTTTATTTGAGAATAGATCAAAAGTTGTGATAAATTTACTACTTATAAAATAGGAGAAGAAATCATACAAGTATTAGAACATGGATTTTTTTTAAAAGGAATCTTTATTAGTTGAGAAGAAAAAATAAAATTTTTTTAAAGAACTTAGTTGCTAAAAATGTACTGATTTGGTGTTAGGCTAACAGTATTAAACCACAAAACAGACCACCAGTGACAGACTTTTGCCATTGAAATGATGCAATGATAACCAAACAGAAAACATGATAAATTTGGATGTAAAGCTAACATTGAGAGCCAAGAAACAAGTAGTTAGTAATAGAGAAGATTAAATAATTCCTTTTAAAGAAAGGGTATTGCCATGTGAATAAAGGAAGAGAGAGCTGAAAGCAGTCACTATGAGGATATGTTATAAACTGACCAGTAAGTGCACTTGAAGAGCAGTGAGAAGGTTGAGACCTGGATTTTAGACCTAACACTGCCACTAATGACCTATGTGATTCGGATATTTAATTCATCTGTTCTCATCATAAAAGCAAGAGACTAAAACTAAGTGATTTCAGAGGCCCCTTCCATTTCTCAAATTCTTTGGTTCTAATTTAGTAGGTTCTCTTACAGAAAGAATTGTAACTTTCAGACTTTATATCATTAATAATCATAGAAAATATTTCCAGTCACTTTGGTGTATAATAATTTAACAAAAAGACAGATAACCAAGTTATCCTCCACTCAGGACAAAGACAAGGCCTTCTTCATATCTTAGCTGGTAGATAGGAACTAAAAATATTTCTTGATAGAAATTATAAAACAATGGAATAACTAGGATTCTCTTGAAGCAACTATGTGGTACAATGGTTAGAGGGCCAGGTCTGGAGCCAAAAGGACCTGACCTCAAATCTGGCCTCAGAAACTAGCTTTTTCTAGGCAAGTCACCTAACTGTTGGCCTTGGTTTCCACATCTGTAAGAACTGGAGAAGACAATGACTAACCACTCTAATGTCTTTGTTGAGAAAATCTATTGAAATGAGTGAATATGTGATGGTCATTTTATTTATCTTTTTAAAATTTGTTACATTAAAAAGCCCAGTTAACTCCCTCCCTCCCTGAAGATGACAGGTTTTACATGCCATGCTATCTTGGACATAACAGCCTGAATTCTAAATAAGATTAGAATCCTAAAAGCTCAGATTGAAGTCATCTAATCAATCCCAACCTGGTTATGAATTCCTTTTTATAGCAATACCACAACTTATCATCTAACCTCTTGCCTTATTTTCTCTTGAGGTACCTTTATTCCAAATTTGGCTAATATTGTAGAAGTTCTTCCTTATGCTAAAACACTGTAAGATACAAGCAATTCTTAATCTTGAGGCCTCTCTGGAGCCAAGCAGGATAATCTCTTCAAAATGACAATTCCACTCAACAAGCATTTATTACGTGCTTTCGATGTGAATGATACTTTGCTAGAGCTTGAGGATACAAAAGCAGAAATAAAATATTACTTGTCCTCCAGGGCCTTATGGCTCACTGTTTTAAGGAAGTGGATATAGCATAATTAATGTTTTGTGATGGGGAGGGCACTTAACAAGGGATAAAAGAAGTTTTCACAGAGCTGATGGCACTTTTGCTGAGCCTTGAAAGAACAAAAGGATTCTGAAAGGTAGGAGAGAGGCATTCCAGACTTGGGATAGATAGCCTGTGCAAAAACCTAGAAGTGGGAAATGTAGGGCCAAGTGGAGGAAATTGTTAGAACATTTTGTCTGGAATATACATAAAGGGAGGAGTTAATGTGAAGTAAGTTTGGAAAACAGAGAAGACTGGAAGTAGGGATGCCATTTAAAAGCTATTATAGTACAGGAAAGAGATGATATGAGGGCTTAACCTGGGATAGTGACTGTATGAGGGAAGATAAGAGGATGAAGGGCAGAAAATAACATGTTCCTTTTTCTTTCCCTAAGTTAAACATCCCAGTTTACTTGAACTGAAGCTCATGATTTCAAACCTTCCTGCCCTGTTGGGCATCCTTCAGTTTGTCTTCTCTAAAATACGACTTCCAGAACAGAACATAGTACCTCAGCTCTGTTCTGATCTGGGCAAAATGCAGTAGGACAACTTTTTCCTAACATCGTATTCCCTGGCCCGTATCAAGTACATTGTCAAACAACTGCCTCCTCTCACCATTGTAATTTTAGTGGAGTCTTCAAATATGTAGATGTTACAGTAATTACTTTTGAAAATCTTGAGCTTCATTTGTGTTCTGGGGTTTGTGATTTGAATACTTCTGCTTTCTGCCCAGAAATGGAGAGAAAAAGAAGAAATTAGGATATCAGGGATTAAATTAGTTCAGACTAAGAAGGAAAACAAAATTATTTCTTACTAAGTGTTTGCTATTTATTAAACCAAATAGAATACAATCATTTTAAATGGATTCTACAGATACTTAACAAGCATATAAGTACCTTTTTGGGGAAGCAAAGATAAAAATGAAAGTTGTTTTTTTTTCATTCAAGGATCTCCATTTTATCAAGTAGGGTTACATATATATCTGAGCATACATAAAGGATCGGTATGTATCATCATAATCAGTATGTATAGTATATGTTTATAACTATTATTGAGACTTAACAGTTATATCTTTCTAAGGATAAGCCTATCTTATCTATCTCTAATTATAGTGACTATCTCTAATTATAACATTGTTTATAAGGGAAAATACAATCTAGTTTTTGATGGTGCTTCTCAAAAAGGTGAGACCATCTGCAGCTTCTTTGGGAAGCATTCTGTGCTATATTGTGATGTTAAAGTTGTTTCAGTTTTTTAAATTGGCTCAGATGATGTTGGCAGACAATAATGATTAAAGCCAATTTTTTCCCCATAAGTTGATTTTCACAATCTATTTCTCAACCTACACAAGTCCTTTCAGGAAAGACCTTTCTGTGCTTTAGAAGACCCAACTAATGTGTTGGAGGACTTCCTCAAGTTCTTTTTAGAAAGAACATTTTGGAAATACCAGTGCAACAGTCATCTTGTCTTTTATCCCCACTCTCAATACTTGATTACATTTTGTTCTCATCTTTCAGGTCACGCTTGCAAGGACATTACCAGCTAGTTGCTGTCCTTGAAGCCTGCTTCATAGTCTGCAGTTTTCTGAGGTCATGCTATAATTCCATAGTTCAAAGCAAGATGACCCTAACGGGAAAAAGTTGATATTTGGAAGATATAGTTTTGTGGCAGAGAGAAACTGGAATTGTTGAAGGTTCTGTCTGGTTTCTCAAATGCAATCCAACTTAATCCAATCAATTCTAGTCCCACTTCCTGGCTAAGATAAACATACTAAAGAAATAACTCAGTAGGTTCCCTCTGGGGAATAAGCATTCTTTTTTGCTTAAAGGTATTGTTAAACTTTTAGTCATGGCCCTCATGACAGGATTTATCCCCTTGAAAAGCAATATAATGTAGTGAATAGATGTAGTTGAATTGTGAACCACTTGTAATTGTAAAAACCCAAGTTCAAATCCTGCCTCAGATGCTTGGCTCTGTGACCTTAGGTAAATAATTTGACTTCTTTAAGCCTCGGGCCCCTATCTATGAAACAAAGGCTTCCTTGACCTACAATTCCCTTCCAACTCAAATCTATGATCTTATGATCATCAATACAACGAATGCCATATACAAGCAGCATCAGGAAAATTAAGAAGATGGTAAATGGTAATTTTTTTTTAATGCCCAAAATGCCAGCTACAAGTCTCTAGTCTATATGCTTGCTTTCTACTCTTTAGATGATCTTTAAGAATGGGCTATGCACACCTTTTCCAGCCTCAGTCCCTTTTTAAAGGCTGGCCACTTGCCTGGAATGAAGACTCTCCTTCCCTCTTAGAACCTTTTACTTCTTTTAAGCTTTGACTTAAATGCCATTTCCTATTTTTCTATATATTTATATTCTATATATGTTTCCATTTGCTGTATTCTTCCCCTGACCAGGTCATGGCCTGATACTGTGTTCAGCTTCCTAGGAAGGGCAATGATAACCTGGTGAGCATCTAGAGAAGAGCAGCAGAGAGGAAGGGCCTTCAGGAGTTGCTGTGCAAAGACTGGTTCAAGGAACTCAAAATGCTTAGGCCTAACTGTCATCAAGGGATAGGAAGGTTTGGAGTTGTACTGCCTGGCCCTGGAGGACAGAATTAGTGGAAGGCACAGAGAGGCAAATGTAAGTACTAGCCAAGGAAAAGCAATTGGAGCTGTCCAGAAATGGAGTTGTTTGTTACAGGAAGGTTGAGTTCCCTCCTCCCTGAGACAGAGGGCTGCTCATCTGTTGGGCTTGTCTTTTAGGAGACATTCTAGTCTCTTGTAATCCCTAGATTTTGCACGGATAGGGCTAGAGACTGGACTTGAGCTCATCGCTGGGAAGAATTAGTTATTCCTCCATTCTTGCTATACAGCTCAGCAGTTTCTCTACTTCGGGCTCTAAGAGTAGTCCAGGGCACTTTGAGGGAATCACACAGCCAGCTTGCTAATCACTCTGCCAACTATCCATTCATAAAAGCTGGTTGGACTGAACTCAGTGCTGGATGGAAACAGGAGAAATGACTAGAAACCCTTCCAAGACGTTTCCCAGCTCCAGACCACATCTTTTGTCATGGGCTTGACAGAGAGAGAAAGAGAGATAGTGTGTGGCCTTGGACTAGACTTGGGTCTGGCTTTCGCACCTCACAATGCCCTTGGAGAAACAATTCGCTCCCTCCTGTGCCTTCCTTTCTTAGTCTATTAAAAGAAGAGGTCAGACTAAACAGACAAAGTTCTGGCATTCTAGGCTCTTCCCAGCGTACAGGATTATAAGGAAAATGCTTTGCAAACCATGAAATACTAAGTTAATATGAATTCTTATCACCTAATTGGCATATACTTGCACTGAATGTTGTGAAATGAATTTGTTCATTATCATTTATTTATGTAACCTTGTAAGATTCACAGAATACTTTATAAAGCATTATCTTACTTGTTTTACAAAAGGAAGGTAAGTGCTCTCAGAAATGATTCTTTTTTTTATTAGACATTTATTAATATTCATTTTTAACCTGTTTACATACTTTATGCCCCTACTTTCCCCTTCACCCCCCCCTCTCCCCCCCCCCCCC
>NC_058135.1:191662112-191678799 GCF_016433145.1 Gracilinanus agilis | reverse complement strand
TAATTTTTTGAGTTGCATGCCCAATTCATTAATCTCTGCCCTCCTTAATTTGTTAATATATGCACTCAAGGATATAAATTTCCCCCTGAGTACTGCCTTGGCTGCATCCCACAGAGTTTGGTAGGATGTCTCATCATTGTCATTCTCTTCAATGAAATTGTTGATTGTTTCTATGATTTCTTCTTTGACAATTTGGTTTTGGACAATCATATTGTTTAATTTCCAATTGGTTTTTGATTTGCCTGTCCAGGTGCCCTTACTGATTATTATTTTTATTGCATTATGATCTGAGAAGGTTACATTTATTATATCTGCTCTTTTGCATTTGTTTGCCATGATTCTATGCCCTATTACATGGTCAATCTTTGTAAATGTACCATGTGCAGCTGAGAAGAAGGTGTATTCCTTTTTGTCCCTATTTATTTTTCTCCACATGTCAATTAAATCTAATTTTTCTAGGACTTCATTCGTCTCTCTTATCTCTTTCTTATTTATTTTTGGTTTGATTTATCTAGATCTGAAAGAGGAATATTTAGATCTCCCACTATTATGGTTTTACTGTCTATTTCCTTCTTGAGCTCTGCCACTTTCTCCTTTATGAATTTGGATGCTATACCACTTGGTGCATATATATTGAGCAGTGTTATTTCCTCATTGTTTATACTGCCTTTAATCAGGATGTAATTACCTTCCCTGTCTTTTTTAATCATATCTATTTTTACTTTGGCTTTGTCAGAGATCATGATAGCCACTCCTGCCTTCTTTTTCTCATTTGATGCCCAAAAGATTTTGCTCATACCCTTAACCTTGAACTTGTGTGTGTCTACCCGCCTCATATGTGTTTCTTGTAGACATCCTATGGTAGGATTTCTCAGAAATGATTCTTGAACCCAGGCCTTTTGAGAAAGGGATAAGCAGAATTAATACTAGGTGCTGGTTGCAAGGTAGCAAAGCAGTAAGGATTGGAGTTAAGTGATTTGCCCAAGGTCACCAAGTAGGAGGCCAGGTTGTAAATCAGGACCTCCCATCTCCAGGCCTGTGCTCTATCCACTGAGCCTCCTAGCTGCCCCCAAATGATTTCATTTTAATTATTTTGTTGTTCTTTTATTTTTATTGTTTTGTGGATTTTTGTTGTTTTGCCTATTTTTCTTCATTTACAAGAGGATTTTATGACCTGGGCGACTGTAGCAGGTTATTAGGAAGTGACAATGATGTTAGTAGTAGCAAAAAGCATCGAGAATATTTTTTTCAGTGAAACTTTTTTTAATCAGAAAATTAACTAATTTTTCAAATTTTATCAAAGATATTGTAATTTGTGCATAGACCGTTCTCAAAGATTTTTATCAAGAAGAAAAATAAGTCATATAGACCAGTAGTTATAGATATCCCCTTTATATCAGTAACATATCGATAATAATCTTCAGACTTCAACGTTTTTCACATTTCTTTAAATCTTGAAAATTTATCCTTCAGTGCTTTGGAAAACAGACTTGACCAAAGGTATCATCCTGTTAGTTCAGATTTGATGTTAGGATGAAATGAGGCACTTTGTTACTAAATAGTTAACAAAAGGAGGTTTAATTAGATATGATATACAACATAGATACAATATACAATAAGATTATAGTCACACTTAGCTTGGGCAGATGTAACCCGCCTCTCCCCTGTCTGAAGAAGGAAACATCTAGCCAGCAGACTCGTCTATCAAATCTTGGGGTCCCAGCTAGGTGAGTCTTGTGTCCACATGACCAAAGACTCAGGAACTTGATGCAAAGACTTTCTGGCTGTTGCCTTTTAGAGAAAAACTTGCCTAAACCATGTTGTGGGGCCAGGCAGCAACCAATGCCCTCACCAATGTGGGTTCCTCAGTATGTATTTGGTTAGGTCCAGGCACTCCTCTCAGGACCATCTTTTTTATTTCTTTTGCCCCTTCTTGACACAATACATCAGCTACAAAGAAATGCTGGGAGAGCTCTTCCACAACAGCAGCAACAACTACTACTACTACTACTGCTACTGCTACTACATATCTGAACCTCAATTTCCTCATCTGTAATGTGAAGGATTCAACTAGATAATCTCTAAGGTTACTTTCACCTCCAAATAATAAGTAATCCCAAAATCCTAAATAAATTTTCTCTATATAATTTAAACACTTATGAGATAATAACATTGTTTGTAATCTATCATTTTCCCATTTTTCAGAATCAACAGCTTGTTTCACTCAGTTGTGTTGGAACTGTTTTAGTCATGCTGTGTCTTCTCATCCTTAATTTTGGTGTGGCTAGGTTACGTTGTGTTTTGGTTTTCATATTTACAGATTGGATAGAATTTTAATAGTACTAGTGACTTTTTTCTTTTTAAAATATTTTTTTTTCATTTAGATGTAAAAAACACTTTTAATATTTGTTTTTTAAAAAATTCTTGAGTTCCAAATTCTCTCCCTCCTAACCCTTTCCCCTAATTGAAAAGACAAGCAATTTATATAGGTTATACATTATATTATACAAAACATCTTTCTATATTAGTTTTATTGTGAAAGTAAACAGACCAAGAAAAAAAGAATGTACAAAAATAGCACAATTCAGGCTGCATTCACACTTCATCAGTTCTTTCTCTAGAACTGAGTAGCATTTTTCATCATATGTCCTTCACAATGGTCTTGGATCTTTGTATTGCTGAGAAGAGCTAAACTATTCACAGCTAATCATTGTACAGAATTACTGTTTCTGTGTACAATATTCTCCTGATTGTGCTTGCTTCACTTTGCATCACTTCCTGTAAGTCTTTCCAAGTTTTTCCAAAAATATCTTTCTTGTCATTTCTTATAGCACAGTAAGATTCCATCACAATCATATACCACAATTTGTTCAGCCATTCCCCAATTGAGACAGCCCCTCAATTTCCAGTTTTTTGCCACTACAAAAAAGAGCTGCTATAAATATTTTTGTACAAATAGGCCCTTTTCTTTTTATTTTAATATCTTTCGGTCACAGACCTAGTAGTGGTATTGTTGAGTCAGAGGGTATGCAAAGTTTTATAGCCCTTTGCACATAATTCTAGATTGCTCCCCAAAATGGTTGATCAGTTCACAACTCTACCAACAGTGCATTAGTGTCCCAGTTTTCCCATATCCATCAAACATTTGTCAGTTTCCTTTTCTGTCATATTAGCCAAACTGATAGGTGTGAGCTGGTACTGTAGTGATTAAAAATTAATTTGGCTAAAATATATGAAAATTATAAATAATGATGGTGGTTGCTGATTCAAAGTATTATTGCTCAGAGTTGAAATGACTTTAATAACTTTTATTTACAAAAGAATTGGAAAAAGTGAAAGCAGAGAAATACAAAAGGGTAGAGATGACATTAGCCTATCTAACTAAATATTGCTCCAGTGCTCAACTCAGCCAGGTCTTGTTGACCTTCAACCAGAATTAAACTCTCTCCAGAAGACAAGAAGGGAAAACCAGCATCCACTCACCCAAATTCCCTCCAAGAGGCAGGCAGGTCAAGAGGATGACTTGAGCTGAAGGCAATTCCTGAGATTTTCTTTCTTGAGCTGACCTTCTTCTTGAAGCCGACTTCCTTCTTGAAGTCGACTCCCCTAGCCCTAGAATTTCAGGGTCTTTTATAGTGGCTTCTTGTCCCTTCCCCTCTTCACAAGGGCCAATCACAGCTTCCAAATTGCCCCACACCATCCAGGGGCAGTGTTTGTAGGAACCACATCTCATCTTCTAGAGAGATGAATACTCATCAAAAGGGTTCACAGATTTCTGGCTGAGGTTTGAATTCTCATTTCTTGGCTGATTGAGTTGAAAGGGTGGAGAGTTCCTCTACATAGTGCTAAGTAGGGTGTTCAAGCTTGTGTTGATTCTATTCAAAAGTAGACCAAGGAGAGTTAATCTGGTGAGGTATTAAGTAGGGGTACTTAAGTGATTGTTAACCAAATTGTTAATTCCAACTAGGCAAAGAGAATAAAGGGTTCCCTTTTCACAAGTGTAAAACTCAGAATAGACAAAGAGAACCAAGAATTTCCTTTCCCAGTACCTCAGAATGGTTTTGATTTGCATTTCTATAATCAATAGCAATTTAGAGATTTTTTCATATGACTATAGATAGCATTGATTTATTCTTCTGAAAACAGCCTGTTCATATCTTTTGATCACTTAGCAATTGGGAATGACTTGTATTCTTAGAAATTCAACTTAGTTCACTATAGATTTGAGAAATGAGACCTTTATCAGAGAAACTTGATGTAAAAAATTTCCCCCAGTTTTCTGCTTTCCTTCTAATCTTAGCTACATTGGTTTTGTTTGTGCAAAAGCTTTTTAATTTGATGTAATCAGATGATCCATTTTACTTCCCATTCTCTTTATTTCTTGTTTGGTTGCAGATTCATTTCTTATTCCTAGATCTGACAGATAAACTATTCCATGCTCCCATAATTTGCTTATGGTATCAAACTTTAAGTCACACAATGTTTTGAAGTGATAACCTTGGATTTAGGAAGACTTGAATCAAATGAGATAATACATGGGAAATTCTTTATAGACCTTAACACATATAGAAAATGTTAACTGTTACTGCTCACTGTCATTCATCCCGCATATCCAATCTGTTGTCAGATATTGTCTTTTCAACCTTCAAAACATGTCTCATCTGTCTCCTCTTCACTCACAGGCACCTTCCTGGTTTAGATAGACCCTCATCACCTTTTGTCTGGACTATTTCAATAACCTGGTTGGTCTCCTTGCCCCACATACCTTCCCACTCCACTATATCCTCCACTCAGCTGCCAGAATGATTTTTCTAAAGCACAATCCTGACCATGTCAAATATAAAATGTTCTAGCAAACATTTAAAGCCCTTTGTAACCTGGCCTTTTCCCATCTTTCCAGGCTATTTACACTTTACCCCTCACTCCCACATTCTCTTTGATCCAGCTACCCTTACCTCTTGTTTTGATTCTTGGAAAGGACATTATCTCCCCCCCCCCCCCCCAACTTGTGTTTCTCACTGGCCACCCCTTCCCCCAATGTCTGCATTTTTCTCCCTTATCTCTATATCCTAGTTTCCCTGGCTTCTTTCAGGGTTCAGCTTAAATCCCACTTTCTTTCTGCAATAGGCCTTTCCTAATTCTCCCACTTTCCCTCTCTCTACTAGTGTCATCCCTCTGAGATTACCTTTTATTTATCTATCTAACAATGTACAAAATTATTTGCATGCAGTTTCCCCCATTAGAAAGTAAGCTTTTTGCAAGGAGGGACTATCCAATTGCCTTTTTTGTGTTCCTAAGGCGAATGTAGTGAGTGTTTAATGACTGAATTGATTAGTTGCTTTAGATAGTCAATTATGTCACTGCACCAAACAGTTGATTCTGGAATGACTATTTTGATAAAGGTAAAATCAATTTCTTTTTAAAGATAAAATCAGTTTCTTTTTTATTTCATTTCCGATGATTGTCTTCTTGAGGAGAATTCCTGATATATAGGTATGAGACCAGAGTTGGCAGAAAGCCTTTGATATCTTTTATGTTATCTTAGACTGCTTCCCATATAGTTTTCACCATTATTTCCTGTACCAGTCTTCAAATTGAAGTCTTCAAGAATTAAGGCATATGTTGAATTTGGTAGGGAGGATTTTGTTTAGGTATTTATAACATTTCTCTATTTATCATCTTCAACAGATGTTGACCCATAAGCTTCAATTATCTTGATGATGATTTGTTCGTACTTATTGGGGACACTGCAAGGCAATATAACCAAGTGTCCAGTGAAATGGTACTAAAGGTTGCCTTTGGGCTCAAAATGAAATGAAATCTTTGAATTCCATTATTTACCTTATTTGGTTATTAAAAATAATGCAACCAAAAGTTGGTTTCAGGCTATTGAATATGTTTTCAATTGGGACTCACTCTTCCAGGAGCTGTTCTCTCTATGATTCGGAAAATAAACAGCTTTACTTTTTTAATTGTTAGCCCTCTAGCCTCAGTTTCAGTTATGATTTCCTTCTGTCATCTTCCATGCATTTTTAAAGTGACAAGTTAACACAAAAATGAAGCCTTCCCTAAAGTGCATCCAAGAAGTTTTGTTGCCCCATGTAATAGTCTGCGAGCAGAAAATATCACACAATCATGTCCCAATTCAACCTCCTAGAAATCACACAGAATTATATCCTCCTACCAGATGAGGTATAAAGGTACTCTTCCAACTAGCCCCTTCCTGCATTGTCTCTCCATTTTGCCACCCAGATGGAGCCTCCTGCTCACAGATCTCTACCACAATGTCAGGGCTACAACCTTATCACACAAGAGAAATAAACCTTAGGGTATGGACTCCTCTGGATTCCAATTTCTCTTTATCTCTTAGTAGCAACTATAATTCTTCATTCTTTTTTTTTTTTTTTATTCTTTCCTTCTCCCCTCTCTAGTCCTCTTCAATTCTTAGATGACCAGTCATCAGTTCATTCTTTTTTTTTTTTTTTAAATCCTTACTTTCTGTCTTAGAATCAATACTATGTATTGTTTCTAAGGCAGAAGAGTGGTATGGGCTTGACAATGGGGCTTAAGTGACTTGCCCAAGGTCATACAAATTAGGAAGTACCTGAGATCAGATTTGAACCCAGAACCTCCCATCTCTGGGCCTAGCTCTCAACACTGAGCCACCCAGCTTCCCTCTACCTCCCACCCCCCAGGCATCAGTTCTTAAGAATATTGCAAAACACATTCTAAATGAGGTTTTCTTGCTAAACAAGAAGTGAGGAGGGAGTAGAAGAATAGTTCATTGTATCTTCCAAGAATGAATGAAAAAGCATTTATTAAGCATTTATTGCTAGGCTAGGTACTGTGATATATATTGGTCTAGAAAGTCGCAGAAGTGAAGAATGGGGCAATCCATTGATATATTCTTTTCAGAAACAATAGTGACATTTGTTTGATTATTCTTCCAAAAGCAAGACGTGGAAAGTGTTGGTGTGAGTGGTCCACATGGATCAGCAGACTAGATGGCAAGATGACCAATGTGATGCCACCAGTTGTGTGGTCAAATTTAGACTAGTCCATAGCACAGAGATGGTGTTTGGCAGAGCCCACTGTACTCATTGCTCAACCCCTTGGCCAGCACACCTCATCATATAAGTGTACAGGTAATGCATACATACAAGATTAATACGAGGGTCAGAGTGGATAGCAAATGGAATATAAATTGGCAATCAGACTTATTAAAAACAACTAATTCATTCTCCGTCATCTGGCAGACAAAAACTGCTCTGGTGAAATATGTTTTTTATTATGAGCTCTTTATTCACTGTTTTTCTTCCTCAAAGTTACATATTGGTGCTTTGACATACTGGTCAATTCTCTTTTTGTTGAACAATCCACTTTCAGTGCTGTTTGGCATGTTGTCACACTGCGTGATGTCCTTGTTTTTGTAAGTGTTTAGCCACAGAGACCCTGGATAGCATCATCCTGGCTTTTTTTCAAAAGGTTTTTCATTCTCTGTGTGAAGAGGATGAACCTTCAGCTATAAATATGTCCAAGTCAGTACTAACTACAAATTAATGTCTGGAAACTTGAGTTGCATGGAGAGGGGCCATAATTTTTTCCACCATACCACACGATGTCTCTATCCCAAACTTTGCAGTCTACTTGGGCCAGAGAATGCCAGGAAGGAAATAAGCATTTATTAAACACCTACTATGTGCTAGGTACTGTGCTAAGCACTTTGCCAATGTTCTACAATCTGATCTTTGCAACAACTCTTGGAGGTAGGTGCCAACACCCCCATTTTAGAGCTGAGGAAACTGTAGCTGAGAGAGGCCCAAGTCACATGATTTAAAATTAGGTCTTCCTACAAGTTCAGCATTATATTCTGTATTAATTAGAATCTTGAACCCTTTGACTCATCTCCTAGAATTCTTTTCCCCATCCCAAAATTCCTTCTTCCCTTTTATGTGCATCTTTATGTTACTGTTTATATAGTTCTGCAAGTTCCTTCATTCTCTCTTCCACATGGGTGGCTTGGATGAGCTCCCTCTGGACTCTTGCCTTTTAGTTTCCCTTTTGCTTCTAGTTTAATTTTAATAAATCTTATTAAATATAATGCTTGGAGTATTGGATATTAATTTTAAAATCTATGATTCTCCTTGCCATCTGACTGCCTAACAAATCAAAAACTGGGATATTATTTTCCTATTAGGATGTTAAGTCCTGTAGAGGTCAGTTTGATATCTGGCGGCCTACACAAGTACTCATTTAATAAATGCCATTTATTCCCTAAACAGTGGGAAGTCATTAAAGGTTTTCCACATGGCAGTCCTGATCACCCAATTCTTTAAAACTTTATGGTTAATTTGTGGTTTCTCTTAATAAGCAGAAGTCATTTCCCTTAATTTACCAATTAAAAAATCTGTCTGTAACTCAGGGTACTTATTTGCAACCAGGAATATTGGTACTTGGACAGAGCTCAGAGAACTGGACCGACCATGTCCCACTACAGTAACATCCCAGAGAGCTTCAGTGAATTGCCCATTTAATCTTTGTTTGTCTCAGTATCCTCAACTATAAAATGGAAATAATAATGGCACTTCCCAAGGTTGTTGTGAAGAACAAATGAGAGAGATTTATAAAAAATGTTTAGCACAATGCCTGGCTCATAATAGGTGCACAATGTGCTTGTTTCCTTCTTCACCTAGCATGATCACTGGCGCAGGAGTGCCTAATACTTATTGATTGGTTATTTAGGAAATAATTGTCGGTTGAATGAATAAGATCCACTTAGACATGGAAGTAGCAGTGGAAAAGGAGAAAAATAAAATAACATAATGATCCCAAGTTCTCAAAAATTCAAAGATTAGATCATTTAAGTAGAGTCTTTGAAGTATGGCAGGATGTTCCATCACAAAAATGGATGAAATAAAATGAACATTTAAACTTATGGTCAGGGGGCAAGAAGGGAACAGGATCTGGACATGATACCACATGGAGGTATGTGGACTCTGTTAGGGTCGATGCTCTTAGAGTTAGTCTGATCTTAGCCCTCTGGCCTTTTAGATCTGCCCATTGGACTGTCTAGCAGGACATTTTTAGCCAAAGCCTCAAGGCACTGGAGTTTGTTATATTGAAACTCTGGGAGCGGAGAGTCTCACTGTTGATTGACAGGTGAAGACCTTGGACATCAGAATGTTCCCAGAGGCTATGAGGACAGGGGAGAAAGTGGTTGGCCAAGGGGGTATAAATACCCTGGCAGCCCTGGCTTTTGGTTCCTTTCTTTTCCCTTGGACCTGAGATCTGTAGACCCTGGTCTATTGGGATCTGAGACTTGCTTGGTTCAACCTTGCAAGAACTCCAGTCTTGTACCTGATTAACATTGCCAACCTGTACCCAGACCTTCAATCTTCTTAGTCTATTGTCCCCTAGATATTTAGGAATTCAAATCATCTTTAGATATCTAGGTATCCCAGGGCCCGGGAGGGATCCGGGAAGTGGGCAGGAGAAGAAGTGGGTGGAAAGGGTAGTACCTGAAGGCTGTATAGGCATAACATTTGGCAAGAAGAGGAAGAAGCTGAAAACATCAAACGGCAGCTTGCTTGCTCTGGTTTGGCTGTGGCCAGACTGAGCCAGAGGAGCTAGATTAAGCCAGAATCACTCACTTGCCTACAACTCTGAGGGATCACTATTAGCAAATTAGTGTAGGGTTTCCCAATTCCTCTTCCCATTTCCTAATATTCCTTCTTTGCTAAAAATATAGATAAAGCTATTCAAGTACCTTCCTGGAGTGGTTGTTTCATCACTTCTCTGGGAAGGGAACAACGCAGTCAGATAAACATGTCCAAGGCTAATAGAGCCCAATAACCATCATTAATTAACCCCAGGTGGGACCTGAAGGGATACCATCTACTGACCTGAAGGATTCTGCCTGGGCACTGTTATAAAGGAGGGAGGTGGTACAACATCTAGCTAGGTGGCAAGACTCAGGTGATCTTGCTCTAGTCACATATCTGAACTACCACTGCTGTCACCCAATTAAGAGTGGTAGTATTCAGTTTATCCTCTCTTCTCTATCTCTATCTTCCCTTTATTTATAACAAGTTCTAAATCAAGGTATCTGGGGTTCATGTCTCTTGCAGAAACCTCTCCCTAACACCTTTCCATTTTTTAGCACCGTGACTTTGGTGTGGGACTGTAAAAGGGGTCATCACCAGAGCAGAATGGTAGGAGGGGTGGGGAGTGAATGAAGGTTTAACCTAGCATGATTTATAATTCAAGTCACTGATTTTTAAGAAAAACAAATGTATATGTTTTCTTAATGTAATAATTAAATTTGCCAATATTTTTTAAAAGAAAAAAAAAAGATTCTGTTGGGTTGTAGAATTTGGAGCAGAAAAGGATCTCTGAAATCGAATCCAGAACTTAACAAAGTAGTTGCCTGAAGAGAGAAGGATCTACCAGGCCACACATATTTTTCAGCAAAAACCTAAAATTCAAACCAGACTGAAAAATGATTAAGCAATGAGAAATTACAGTAAATGACTCATTTCCCCTTATAAAGTGTGTCTCGGGTACAATGTGTTTATTTGTTTTCTAGAGAGCTAGTAAATATTTCCTAGCACACACCTGAGTCCAAATGAAGTCTCTAAGTCATATAAATAGGCAGCATAAGTCAGTCTTTGTAGTCAGGCCTGGAATTCTAAATGCTGCTGAATCTGTAATAGGCACCAGAAGGTGGATGCTGAGGCAAGTGCTCAAGGAGCCTTCTCATTAAGCAGGGTTTTGAGAAGACTTGTTCTTCCCTGAATACAGATGAGGAAATTTCCCAGCTATACTTCAATGCCATAATCGGCTCTTTCATCTCCTAGATTTGAACATGCCCTGCTCAGCGGGAGATAAAGGCTATGAGGGTCACACAGGTGTGTAAAATCTCACAGCATGGCCCCTACATCCCTGTATTGCCTAAGTCTCCACACATGTCAAGGACAAATAGAGAGAGAAAGAGAGAAAGGGAGACAGGAGAGACAGAGGGGAAGAATGACAGAGGAAAAATGACACAGAGAGAAAGACAGGCAGAAAGACACACACACAGAGGAAGAGAGATAGAGGAAGAGTGACACAGAAAGAGACAGAGTCAGAGAAGGAAACGGAGAGAGGAAGAGACGGAGAGAGAGAAACAGAGACACAGAGAGAGTGACAGAGAGGAAGAATGACAGACAGAGGGAGACAGAGAGAAAGACACACACACAGAGGAAGAGAGATAGAGGAAGAGTGACACAGAAAGAGACAGAGGCAGAGAAGGAAACAGAGAGAGGAAGAGATGGAGAGAGAGAAACAGAGACACAGAGAGAGCAACAGAGAGGAAGAGTGACAGAGGGAGAGAGAAAGACAGAGAAAGAGACAGAGGCAGAGAAGGAAACAGAGAAAGGAAGAGTGACAGAAAGAGACACAGGGAAAAGGAAACAGAGGAAGAGAGACAGAGGACAGAGAGAAAGAGTGACAGAGTAGAGAGAAAGAGACATAGGAAGAGTGATAGAAGGAGAGAGAGAGAGAGAGGGAGAGACAGAGAGAGGAAGAGACAGAGAGAAAGAAACAGAGAGAGACTCCTAAGCAAATGTCAATGGAAAACAGAAGACTCCTTTGAACTAACTAAGGGGAATGTGTCCTTGTTCATTTGGGGTTTATCTGTCTCGGTGGGGGCTGGAAAGCGGGGAGATTAACTCAATCGATTGGCCATTTACTTTTTAGATAATTGAGTCACAAGTTGATTATAAAATTGCATCCAGGCTGAGTTTTCATTAATTTTTCAACTAAGCCCTGGCCTGTCTGAGGCAGTTAGGCTGAGGTTGCCGGCTCTGCTGGCCAGAGCAGACAGGCCACTGTCTAAACATTCATTCCTTGTCTCCTGAGTCTGCTCCCAGCAAATGGGCTACAGCCATTCTGACAGAAAGAGAAAGTGGCTCGTCTGAGGCAGGAGTCTGGGAGAGGAGAACAGGGGAGGACGAGGGAACAGGGAAATACAATTCCGTTCCAATTCCTTCCTCGTGTTCTTCCTCCTAAAAAGCACATTTATATACATTTAGTTTGCTGTCAAAAAGCAGGTAATGGAGGGAGGTGGAGAGACAAAGTAATCCCAGTGCTGCCTGGAGCCCAGCTGTTGCAGGAAGCAAAAATGAGGATAACTTCCCAGAAGTCAGTGGATGATCAGGGCAAAATCATCAGCTGCCCATGCCTCCTGAACCTGGCTTCCTTCTGGAGAGGAGCAAGACCTCTTCTGTTTATAGTAGGAAGGGGCACTAAAATCTGTGCAAAAACAGGCAGTGCCTGGCCTGAGTTTGCAGAAAGTTGGGTGGTCTTATGAACACTGAGTCAGAATAAACTGGGTTCAAAGTTGGCTTCAGAAGCTTCTTAGTGATATGACCTTGGACAAGTCACTTAAGTTCTATGCCTCGGTTTCTTCATTGGCAAAAAATGAGAATAATACCTGGCTTGTTTTCTTGTTCAGCAAGGATCAAGTGAAGTAACATCCAGAATTAACTTTCAGATATTATGTAAACTTTAGCTATTTATTGTCATAATTCTTCTTCTTCATTCTTATCCTCATTACTAGTGATTCACTGACTGCTCTGATCTGCTCTCGTCCCCCTGGAGCCTAAGACTAGTCTTGGTCTCTCTGCCCATCCTGGCTCCATTCCCTGCCTCTTCCCACGTGTTCTGGTCAGGTACAGTCCTTTGACTCTATAGGTTCTGGCTCTGTCTCTCTCTCTCTCTGTCTCTCTCAATTTATTTTTTAAATTAATTAAAAATATTTTTCCATGGTTACATGATTCATTTTCTTTCCCTCCCCCCTCCCAGAGCTGACAAGGAATAGTATTCTTCCTCATAAGTCCCTTGGGATTGTCCTGGATCATTGCACTGCTACTAGCAGCAATGTTGATCAAATTTGATAGTCCCACAATGTTTGTTTCTCTATACAATGTTCTACTGGTTCTGCTTATTTCACTCCATATCCATTCATGGAGGTCTTTCCGGTTTATATAGAAATCAAGCAGTTCATCATTTCTTATAGCACAGAATACAATATTATTCCACCAACATATACTACAATTTGTTCAGTTATTCCCCAACTGAGGGATACCCCCTCATTTTCCAATTTTTTTTGCCACCACAAAGAGTGCAGCTATGAATCTTTTTGTACAAACATTTTTTTATTATCTCTTTGGGGTACAAACCTAATAGTGATATTGCTGGATCAAAGGACATACTTTTTTTTTTAAACCCTTACCTTCCGTCTTGGAGTCAATACTGTATATTGGCTCCAAGGCAGAAGAGTGGTAAGGGTAGGCAATGGGGGTTAAGTGACTTGCCCAGGGTCACACAGCTGGGAAGTGTCTGAGGCCGGATTTGAACCTAGGCTTGGCTCTCAATCCACTGAGCTACCCAGCTGCCCCCTAAGGACATACATTCTTATAAAGTTCTTTGGGCATAATTCTAAATTGCCTTCCAGAATGGTTGGATCAATTCACAACTCCACCAGCAATGCATTAGTGTCCCAATTTTGGCTCTGGCTCTCTTTTTGACTCTTCCTTTCTACCACTCTGGATTGCTGAGCAATGGCTCCTACCTGACAGTCCTGCTAGCCTCCTGCACAATCACAGGGAGAAAAAGCCCAAATCTATCTGTTAGGCAGGCAGAGCCCTGTCTGGCGCTCTCTTCTGTGGAGAAGAACACTTGACAGAGAGCTCAGTTTCCAGAATCCAAGGCCAGAGCTGAATACCTTGACTAGCAAGCCAGCTTTCATGGAAGCAAAGAATTAAGATCCACCTCATGACTTCTTGATTATAGGATCCTAGTATTAGACCCCCGTATCTATGGGAAGTTAAACCCTCGTTTTATAGATGAGGAAATTTGAGTTCAGAGAGACTAAATAATTTATCCTATGGAAGACCTTCATTCAGATCTTGCCTCAAACACTTGCTATCTGAGTGATCCTGAGCAAGTTTCAGCCTCTTTTTCTTTGTCTGTTAAATAGGAATAATAATAGTACCTACTTTACAGGGTTGTTGTAAAGAGAAAATGAAGTAGTATTTTTTTTTAAAACCTGCAAAACCTTAAAGTACTTGTCAATATTAACTAGGATTGTTACCATCATCATCATCATCATCATCATCATCATCACCATCATCATCATCATCATTGTTATTATTGCCAAAGGTCTCTTAGCTAGTTAGTGGAAAAACTGAGATTCAGACACAAGTCTAAGACAGGCGCCACCTGAGTGAATTTCCTTTCTGAACTTCTAGACTAATAACAAGAAGAATAACTAATATTTATATAGTGCTTACTTGTGCCAGGATCTCTAAGATTATTTCCAAGAGGTCTACAAAAGGAATTCATCAGTCAATCAAACAAGCATTTCCAAAGCCCTTACTATGTTCCAGCCCCCAAACTCAATACCTAATTAAGGGAGAAATACTTAGAGCCGCATCTGTTTATCCCAGGATTGGATAATACACAGCTGTCAACCAATCTGACTGATTTCCCCAGGAAATGCCAACTGTAAAAAAAAAGAGAATCACATTGGGCTGCCACTAGGTCTGGTTTATTTCTATGCCAGAGCTACCACAGGGCTCTTGCTGGTATTATGTCCGTCCTCTCCAAGGTTTGGTGAGGTTTTAGGGCATGCTAATGCTCTGTCCACAAGGGCACAAAAAGGAGAAATCTCAAAATCCTGATCAAGAACCATTCTGTGGATTCCTGGTGGTTGGCTTAGAAAATTCTGGGGACTCCTCTTCCCACCCTACTCAGCCAGGAGCCTGGCTCTTTTCCTGTCCTGTAAGCATCAGGCATAACCCCAATAGAACCCTGCTGCCTCTATGGAGACGTGACACCTGCCAGTGTTAGCCAATCTCATTAGAAAATGAGATTTTCAAACTGGAGCAACAATAGTGCCTTGCTTCCACCATGGTGGGGAATGCGTCCACACCACCTTGCTCTCCTTCTTCCCCAAAGGCCTGTCCCAGGTATAGAGATTCTGTCACAGATTCCGTTCTCTGCCTGCTCTCTTTGCACCTGAAATTCTGACCTCTGTCTATCGACTTCAGTGTGGCTCTCCTTCCTCTTAGGCTCTCTTCCCTATGCATCAGTCTAGAGGAGCTGATCAAGAACCTCTCATACGCAGATTGAGCTTGATACCCACAAATTTGAGAAGAACTTCATCCTCAGGATTCGGAGCACCTCAAAATGCCCTCTTTCTATCCCAGCTCTCCCTACTGTGGTATGTTCTCATGAGCATGCAACACTTTCTATCACTCCCTCCCTACCAGCTTGGCTCAGTTCTTGGACCTGACTTGCCCTGTCCTCTGCCTGCCATGATCTGGCACTGATGAGGGCATCCTCAATATGCCAATTCAGCTGTAAATTAAATTCTCTCATTTGCAGAAAAGTCACTAATTCTGGAGCGGTTGGCCAATACCCTCATTCTGATCCAGCAGGAAGTTCCCAAATAGAATAAAATATTCTGATAGATTAACTTTTCTACCCCTTCCCTCCCCCCCCACCCCAGCGTTAGCTTACTAGAGCTCCATTCCCTATATAAACAAATATTTGCAGCAGATATGCTCCTTGCAAGCCAGGTAAGTTTAAATTTTTTGTCTCTCTATCCCCAGTGTCTCACTCTAGTGGCTGGATCTTAGCAGTGGTTTAATGAATTCTGGTTGAAGTGAAACCCAGGAGTTTAGGGCATAGGCATATATTATAATATACAATTATAACATATAATATGATTATATGATACACATATAATGGTGTTGTTATATTATAATTATATTTATATAATATAAAATTATTTATGTTATCTGAATTTTCAGCCATCAGTATGATCAATGTATGAAGTAGGAGGGGTAAAACTGTACTTTAATGATGCCCATATTTGCTCCCTAATAATTCTGGAGAACTGATGAGTGCTATAACTATAGGTATCCCTTCCACAATAACAGGGTAAGGGGCATGGTACCCCTGAGATCATTTTTTTGGGCTTTTGTGTTCTTTTTGCAAATTTTAACTTTCTGCTCTTTTTTACTTTAAAAATGAAAATGTATATATTTATGGATTTAAGAGATATAAAATATGTTGATACTATACAATACTATACATATATTCTATACGTTTCTAAGTTTCTAAACTTCTTTTTCTGGGTCGTCCGCTGGCCTTCTAGTGTTGTCTGTGACTCCTACTAAACTCTCCCCCAAACCCATTTAGTTTCTTATGCCAACGTATGATATATCAGACCTCAGTGGGGAAAGTTGAGATGTGAAAAAGATTCCCGTATATATATATATATATATATATATATATATATGTATAATAGAGCTTATTGATTCCATAGCATCATCTAATTCGTAAATATGTCAGCATAGCCCGGCAAAACCAGTAGGATTACCATGAGTGAACCAGCCAGCAAAAGGGTTAATATATGTTGTAAAGAAGTACTTTAAAATAATTTCATTCAAAATAGCCTGAACCCCATTAGCTAACCTTGTTCAGATCTTGGAACTCTGTGTGCATTGAACGCAAAGATGGGCAGAGAAAGTGGGACCCTGCCAATCTCATCAGGCACAAATGGTTGAACTTGCCAGTGTTCGAATCAAGGTTTCCAGACTCAATCTCACCTCCATCCCCCCCTCCATGCCCCAACATT
>NC_058135.1:191581430-191658007 GCF_016433145.1 Gracilinanus agilis | reverse complement strand
TATATATATATATATATAAATTTAGACCAGTTAGAGATGGAAGGGACACTCTAGGTCATCTAGTTGAACTCCTTCATTTTACATTTACATTTAGAGAAACTGAGGCTCAGGGAAGTTGGGTATCTTACACAATGCCATGCAGCTAGTAAATAGTAGTGAAGATTCAGACCCAATTCTTCTCATTCTGAATCTAGCACTCTTGACAACATATAACCAAAAGGATTGCCTTCTTCAAGCATTAGCCTGCCCCTTTAGGGACGTCCTGAAAGGCTCTCAGGGAGAACACTAAAATGTTTCATTGGTATCTTTTGGTTTTATATTACTTTTCCCCCAATTTATCCCTTTCCTTCCTCCATTCAGAGAGCCGTCTGTTATTTTTCAAAGAATGGAAAAGAATGAGAAAAAAGCAGCTCAGCAAAATGAACCAGCCCACATATCAACTAAAATTGACAGTTTATATGGTTTGGAAGACTTTGTCGTGTGTGTTTTTCAACTTCCTAGTGTTCTTAGGATGGTAGGTCCATGTTATATTCCTGTGTACTATATATAGATTTGTGCGTGTGTGTAGGTGTCCTATCCTCTCTACGTGATTGCAAGTTTCTCAAAGGTGGGAGTGATGCCTTTTCTAAATTTAATATCTCTATAGTCTAGCATAATCTAATAGTCTCTTCTTGGTACTCTGTAGGTGCCTGGGAAATATTAGTGGGTTTTTTTGTGTGTTGTTAAGGAGGAGCCATTTTATTATCTACCAAAGAAAAGATTAGTTGAATAATTTCAAAGTATAAAGGGATTCAAATCAGAAATGTATTCAAGCTAAAAATGTGTGTGAAGACTTTTATAAGGCTGTAATTTACATGATTACAGCAGTTTATGTTCAAATATTTATTTTTCCCAGTGAAATGAAATTGTTAAAACCTGCTTGAAGGTTTCTTTCCCTAGATTTTTCTGTGGATTTAACGTTTCAGGTTAGATGGTGTAATTTGGATTTGAGCTAAACTCCAAATCCTTCCAAGCAAGTGCACTTTCCAATGTTGACCATTAGGTGGAAACAAGTCTAAAGTTCCTTTTTAAAAGATACTTCTTCAGTAGTGCTCACCATAAATATTACCCTGCAAAGGGCAAAGGAATCCTGCCTGTGCCCACAGACTTGAGTTCCCAAAGAAATTGAGGTAAATAGATACATTTTCCCCTAATTTGTGATTTCATTAGACTAGGGAACTCTCTCATGAGGAAATTCATTAACAATGTAGATTGATAACCTGCTTCATAACTATATATTGTCTTAGAAACTTACCTGGGATGCTGTGGACAGCTAAGTGGTACAATGGTTAGAATACTAAGCCTAGAGTCAAGAAGATCTGAGTTTGTCTTCAGACATTTATTGCTAGATGACCATGGGCAATTTAGTTAATCTCAGTCTGCCCCAGATTCAACTGTAAAATGGGAATAAAAATGGCTACCTCCATAAGTTATCGTAAGGATAAAGTCAGATAATATTTTTAAGTGCTAGCACAGAGCTTGGAAGACATCGAATAAATGTTTGTTTATTTCTTTTCTATAAAAATAAGAGATGACCAGGATCCCACAGCCAGTATGTGTCAGATTCAGGATTTGAATTCAGTTCTTCCTGACTTCAAGGCTTGACTTTCTATCCACCACTCTACACAAATGGGAAATATGATTCTCAAACTTCCCATTAGATGGGATTTTCATAAAACTCCCTGGTTTAAAATTTTAGTAACTTTGAGTTGTAGGCAGAATAAAAAAAATCTGTAAGGAGCAAAATTTCTAAATTTTTTCCTAACAACTACATTTCACTGTTGTATACAATCTCTTCTTATTATAATTTCTCTAACAATAAACAAACAGAGGGTAACTTGTAGCCATAACCATAAATGGCAGTTTTAGTTTTAGAGGCAAATGGTACAAAATGTGCTCTCAAATAGAAATTTCTTTCTTTTCTTTTTATAACATTTTATTTTTTCCCTTATTGCAGGTAAATTTGTTTAAAAACCCTTATCTTCCACCTTAAGATTAATACTATGTATTAGTTCTAAGGCAGAAGAATGGTAAGGGCTAGGCAATGGGGATTAAGTGACTTGCCCAGGGTCACACAGCTAGGAAGTGTCTTAGGTCATATTTGAACCTAGGACCTCCCGTCTCTAGGCCTGGCTCTTAATCCATTGAGGTATTCTAGCTGCCCATTAAACTATTTTTTACATTTTGTTTAAAAATTTTTTTTGAATTCCAAATTCTCTCCCTCTTTTCCACCTTTCCTTCCTCATTCCCCCTCCCCTCTCCATGAAACACTAAGCAATCTGACATAGATTTTACAGGTGTAATCATATAAAACATTTTCCCTTGTTAGTCATTTTGTGGAAAAGATATGAAATGAGAAGAAGAAGAAAGTGAAATACAGTGTTTCAGTCTGCATTCACACTATCCATTCTTTCTCTGAAGACTTTCATCATGAGTCTCTGGGATTGTCTTGAATCACTGCACTGCCGGGAATAACTAGGCCATCCATCGTTCATCAAACAATATTGCTGTCCCCGTGTACAATGTTTTTCTTATTCTGCACACTTCACTTTGCATCAGTTCATGTAAGTCTTTCCAGATTTTTCCAAAATCATCCTGCTCATCATTTCTTTATAGGTCAATAGTATTCCTTCATAATCACACACCATGACTTGTTTGCTTGGCCATTCTTCAACTGATGGACAATCCCTCAATTTCCAATTCTTTGCTACCCCCCCAAAAAAGCTACAATAAATATTAAACTGAAATTGGAAGCAAATTCAACTTGGGAGGGAAGAGTTAGGAGGAAGAAAAGGTAGAAACAGATAATTGGACACAAAGTATCTGGGGAAAAGACCTCAAGACATTGCCCTTTAGGGATGGAAGGGTTAAGGACAGAGATGCCAGGATACTGGTCCCTGGTCTGTTTCAATTCTGTCCCCTTCTCACTTCCTCTCCACTGATGACAATCTCCCTAAGACCATCTGGAAGTGCCACCAGTGAAAGGAAGGGAACAGAGATGAACCAGATTGAAAGAGAAACTCATCTGAGGTGTGGAGGTGTGGCTAGGGTGTACAGAAAGCTTGTAATCCTGTAGCTTCCTATTTTAAGGTGACTTTGGTGTCCCCCTCCACCCAACTCTTCATATGGCTCCAAGAAGTTAAAGCATGCCCAGTGGACACACCCCTATATAAAACATTCTCAGTAGACTGGATAGACCAGGTTAAGGGTAACCAAGAGGGGAAATGTTGGTGAGTTAGCAGGATGTCTTCCCCAAGCATGTAAAGACTTACCCTGGCAGAATGGGCAGATGAGAACCATTTATTCCAACAGCCACGAAGATGGCTGAAGTAGGCACTGTGAAGTGCTTAGAGCCTAGTCAGACATCAAAGATGCCAAGGCCATCCGTTGCATCCAGGGCCATCACCAGTTATACTGCCTTTTGTCCTGCCACTGGACTTGGATAACTCTGGAAGATGACTGCAACTTTGCCTCATTTAAATCTGATTCAAGACATCATTCTATGTTGTCATTAGACCTCTTCCAAACTGAAGGACAAACAGACAACAATAATAACAACAACAAAAGAGCTGCTATCACAGGCAGAAAATTCTGAGTTTAAGTCCCATCTCTGGCACATACTGACTGTGTAAGACAATAAACTTTAGAGAAAGAGTTGCCTCATTTGAGATTCTCTTCATGGTTGGAATTCAGATTGAAAAGGGTTGAGGAATGAGTGGACCATGAGGAAATTGTCAGTGAGTATAAACTACTCTTTCAAGAATTGCATCAGTGGAAAAAAAAAAAGAATTCCACTAGTGAGAGAGGACAGACAAAGAATAAGACCTTAAGGGTGTGGAAGAATTAAAGGGAGGGTTTATTTGTCTTTTAAAGGATAGTAGAGACCTGAACACATTTGTAGATGGAAGGGAAGGAGACAATGGAAAGGGCAAATTAGAAGAAGAGGGAAAGAATGAGAATGCTCTAAGAAGCAAATCCCTGAAGGAGATGAGATTTGAAATAGATTAGCAAAGAAGAGATAGAAAAAAGAAACACTGATCCCCAAGCATTTTTTCCTTTCCTTTTGCCTTTTTGATGGGTTTGCTAGTCTGGCAGATGAAGGAAATGATTTAGACATCATAAATGTGTCTTAACGACAGCAAAACATCTGACATAATCTTTCAAGATACTGATATAGATAAGTTGGTGAAATGCGGGCTGGAAAAGAGTACAATTAGAAGGCTCTGGAAGCCAGTTATCAAATATTGCCAAATAAGGCTGATTAATGGCTTACAGGGGCTCTCTAGTGGGGGAAGGGCCTCCCAGTAGCTTGCCCGGCTCTCTATCCTTGGCCCTGTCATATTCAACATTTTCCTCATTGATATAGATGAAGACATACAAGGCCTGTTTATAAAATTTGCAGATAATAGAAGGCTGAGAAGTATAGCTCATGCCATATATGACAGAATCAATAATCCAAAGTCTCTTGACAGTCTCAAAGGCTTGGCCAATTTCACAAAATAAAAAGCTATCATAGATAAATGTAAAGTACTACTTTTATATTTTTCTAAAAAATCTTTTTCACAAGTAAATAATGGAGGAGGCCTAACTGTGTCATAGACTCTGTGTGTGTGTGTGTGTGTGTGTGTGTGTGTGTGTGTGTGTGTGTGTGTGTGTGTGTAAACATTCTCAGGGCTTCAGGGAAAAAAGTTGCATTAATAGATTTATAATGCTAAAGCTATGGGAAGACATAGACTCAGAGTACTCTGTGCCATATGTACATTCCAGATTTGGAGTACTGGGTTCAATTCTTTGGCCCATATTGACTGTCTTAAGGAGAATCCCTACTATAACACAGCCAACAAGGAGCCATCTAGCCTCTCTTGAAAAACTACAGAGAGGAGAAAACTGCCACCTCCCATGGCAGTCCACAGCTACTTTCAAATAGCTCTACGGTAAGGAAGGTTTTCTAGTTTCAAGTCTAAATTGTTCCTTTATTGTATTCTTCCCATTGCTTCTAGCTCAACATTCTGGGGCCAAATAGAATAAGTCTTATTCAGAGGAAGCTAATTATGGAAAAGAAAAGTATAGGAGAGAAGGGAGGAAGGGAAAAGAGAAAGAAGGGGAAAAAAGGAAAGGAGATGGCGAGGTGGAAGTGATGAAGCTTCCTAGGGTAGGGAGAGGACAGGAAGGGTGAGAACTAAAGAAAGAAATAGAAGAAAAAGGAGGAAGGTGAGAAAGAAAGGAAAGGGCATGAGAAATGGAAAACCAAAGATGATACGATTAACAAATGTTTTTGTCAAAAATATATTTTTAAATAAAGTCATTTGGGTGTCTTTCAAAGGCCCTCTTGCCAGAAGTTAGGTTGCCTATCCCTGTTTTTACTGAAGAACCTTCTAATGTTAGGACCCAGTATTTAGAAGCCTGCTTCTCTGCCATGAAGAACATGCATTCTAAAAAAAGGTGTTTTACAGAAAAAAAGAATCTGAATTGTTCTTTTAGGATCCATTCAGTCCACAGCATTACCCTACCCCCAGAAAGTCTTCTTTGGAAAGCTTAGAGCCCAGGAACCAAAGCTTGTCTAACATTTAGTTATCGAAGGTTAAGGCTGACATTTTGTCCTGGATCATGTTGGCCCGTGTCATACCTTTGACATTATTTAAACATAGATTTTTATATTTAATAAACACAAGAGGCCTAAGAGACTTCTCTGGAGCCTGCTGCTAACATTAATCATCTTCTTGAACATACACATCCATTCAGACTGGGGAGTTGGCCAAGCTTTGAGGGGGTAGAAAGAAGGAATCCTGAAATGCCCAGCTAAGGGGATAAGCTCTCTCCTCTTTAAAGAAATGTTTCCTGACAGTCACTCACTAAGGTCACTTTTAATATAGGCAAGAGGGCAGGCATTTTCTCCGGTGATTCCCAGGAAAAGGAAAGGGGAGAGGAGAAGGAGCCAATATACCGACCTCCAAAATCCTTCAGACTGAAAGCCCTTCATGGAAAAGAAGAGTTGAAATGCAAATATATCTAACAGGAATAAAACTTTAATTTACCCTAAGGTGTAAATGACTAACATTAGATGCTTTTTTGAGGGCTAGGTTTAATGAAACTGGGAGAAAGGGCCAGAAAAGAAAGCTGGAGCAATTGAAACTCTGAAGATTGGTTAAAGCAATGAAAAGGAGGTTAGAGGTGCTGACAACAAACTTAACCTATTTCATTTCAGTTTGGCATTGTGAGATTCTATCTTCATTCTAAAGCAGAAAATTTTAAACTAGAATAGGTAAACCTTTTCAAATTGTTAATTATACTTCAATATAATTGTTTACTTTGTAATGTATGTAAAATATTTATACATTTTAAAACATTCTAAAAAGGGTTCTATGAGTTTCATAGGAATGCCAAGAGTCCAACTCACACACACACACACACACACACACACACACAATCTAGCTACCCTTTCCTCTGAAATATAAGAGAAAGAAAGGATAGATGATGACAGATGACATTAATTTTTAAATAATTTTTCAAACAAAGAAAATCTGTCTTGGAGGAAGGGATTTTGACACCGTTAACAGTTGTTTAACAGTCTTCTTTCCTTCCTATCACCTTCACTTCCATTAAGAAAGAAACAAAAACAAAGTCCTTGTTATAAAGATGTATAGTCAAACAAAGTAAATTCTTGAATTGACCATATTCCTCCCAAAAGTGTACAAAAAAAAAATCTGTATTCTAACACTATTACCTCTCTTTTAGGAGGTACATAGTATGTTTCATTATGTCTTCTGGAATTGTGGTTGGTTGTCGCATTGATCAAAGTCCCTAAGTCTTTCAAAGTTGTTTACTTTTAAAATATTGCTAGATAGATTACTTTTCTGTTTCTGTTCACTTAATTCTGCATGAGTTCATACAAATGTCCCTCGTTTGCTCCAAAATTATCTCATTAATCATTTTTTATAGCACAATAGTATTCTATCATATTTCCATATTGTAACTTGTTTATGCATTCCCCATTCTCGCACTTTCCAATTCTTGACCACTGCAAAAAAAAATACTACTATAAATATTTTTGCAATAAGGGTCCTTTTCTTCTTCCTTTGTTCTTTTATGGTATAGACCTGGCATTGTATCGCTGGGTCAAAGGGTTTGAATAGTTTAATAGCTTTTTGGGCATAAATTCAAATTTCTATTCAGAATGACTGTACAACTTCACAGCTCCATCAATAGATCATTAATATTACTTGTTTTCCTTGCCAGGCCTTCCAGCATTTGTCATCCTCTTTTTTTGTGTGTGCGTGAACTTTGCCAAGCTGATGGGTGTGAGGTAGCACCTAAGATTCTTCCCGTACAAAATGCCTGTTCATATATTTTGACCATTTATTAATTGAAAATGGAGAATAAATTTGAATCTTTTCTCAACATATCTTAGAATTGAGATCTTTATTAGAGAAACTTACTGCATAGATTTCACACACTCCCCCCCTCCCAATTGCTTTCCTATATTTTCATTTTAGCTGTATTGGTTTTATTTGCATAAAATTTTTGATTGTCCATTTTGCTTTCTGTAAACCTTTGTATCTCTTGTTTGGTCATGAATTCTTCTATAAATGACAGGTAATTTTTTCCTTGTTCCTCTAACTTGTTTATGATGTCAATTTTTCACATTTCTTAAGAGTTTTCTTTTGCTTAAAATTAATCCCTTCTTTAATCCACTCTTCTCTAATGCCCTCCTTTTCCTTCTCTATATTCTTATGTTCCCCTGTTAAGTGGAATGTATTTCTATACTTTTGTTTGTGTTTTTTTATTCTTCCTTTGACCAGTTCAGGTGAGAACGAGGTTCAAGTACTTCCCATTTCCCCTGTCCCTTCTTCCTTGTTTGTATAGACTTCTACTAATAAACCCCAATTATGTGAAATAATTTTCCTATGCTTTACCTTCCTCTCTACCCAAATTTTTCCAATGTATTCTTCTTCCTCTCCCTTTTCATGCCTTCTTTCCATGATCATAAAAAATAACAGATCCACTCCCAGACTGCCTGCCTAATTAAATTCCCTTTTTGACTCTGATAATTGTAAGGTTCTGAGATGACCCATATATCATCTCTGTCTCCATGTTGGAATGCAAAAAATTATTTTTAAATTTTTATTATTGTTCATTCACATTTCATGTTCCTCTTTTATGTGTTTTATTTCAAAATTTCCTAACAACTTGGGTCTTTTCATTAAGACTGCTTGGAAGTCCTTTATTTTGTTAAAGGTTCATTTGATGATCATTCATTTTATGATCCCAGTCAGATCATACTCCATTTTGCAGGGCAAATTCTTCTTTGTAAATGTTTATTTTTTCCCTCCTGGGATATTTTATTCTAAACTGTCCACTCCTTTATTCTGTTAAAGTGGTGGCTGCTAAATCTTGTGTGATCCTGACTGCCTTAATTATAGTTATCTGCCTTACTTATTTCACTGTAGGCTTTAAACTAGGCTGGAGGCTGGATGAATCACCATTCTGCTCTGTGGTTCAGAGTCACACAACAGCTGTTTGCTTCTAAACTTGCCCTTTGCTCAGAACATAGCCTAGGACCCATGGTCAATCCTCACCTTGGAATGCCACTCCAGTGTACAGATCTCTTCCTTAGCACACCTGGATCTGTGACCTGAACGTGAATAGCGAGTAGCTGATCTGCCAGTTGGCGCCTGTTCTCACACCCTCACAAGGTCAGGCCTTGCTTTGCTATATCTGGGACCTCTTCTCACCATGGTGCACAGCCTTGATTAGTACCAGATTGCTCCATTATGGCTATCCCTGAGTAGACTCTTTCCCTTGTGTTTGCAGAATTCTCTGTCTATCGCCTTCTCCTGATATGGGCTACAAAAAGCATCCACTGTGGCTTTGCCAAAAAGGATTCCCTCTGGTGTATTTTATAGAGATGTTTGGAGGAGCTGTCGAAGGTAAAGAAAAGTAAGGAGTTTGACTGTACTTCTTTCTATTATTTGACAGAGATGTTGAGAGGAGAATGAAGATAGAGGATGCTCTTGATCTCCCATATCCCACCCTTGAATTTGAAGAACTGTCCTACCCTCCTCAGTTGTCCATATTTCAGAGCAGAATTGTAATTTCTATCTGTGATTGCCCTAAAGCTTTCCCTCACTTCCCCCATGGCAGTTACCAACCACCAAGTTTACATCCTCTGGCCTCATTTTTCAGAGAGAGAGTTTCTCAGAAACTCTTTCCACTTCTCTCATAGCCAGTGTGCATTGACTTCACCAGCCAAATTAGAGCTTTTGCTGGCAGTCTGTCTTGTCCAAACAATTAGAGCTGTCCTGGAGTGGAATGGCCCTGCGTCTGGAGGGAGTAGGTTCCCTTGGGACCCCTTTTGAGTAAAATAGAGAAACAGAATGGAATAGTGAATGCTCCCTTTCCAGACCTGCTTAATACAGTAATCCAACAAACATTTATTAAAAACCTACTATGTATCAATAGGTGCTGCATGCTGAGTCAGAAAATATAGTAATAATTAACATTTATATAGTACTTACTATGTGCTGAGCCTTATGCCAAGCTAAATATTTTACAATTATCATCTCATTTGATCCTTTCAACAACCCGCGAGGTAGGTGCTGTTATCTCCATTTTACAGATAAGAAAACTGAGGCAAACAGAGGTTATGTGATTTGCCCAAGGTCACAGAGCTAGTAAGCATTTGAGACTGGATTCAAAGTCATGTCTTCCTGGCACTGAGCCAAAAAAAAAAATAGTCCTTGTCCTCAAAAAGCTAGTCTTAATGGCTTGTTGATCAATCAGCTATTTCTTAAATTTCTTTTGTGTGGGAAGGCACTTATCATATCAAATTTGTCCTTTCCTTCCTAAGAGTCAGGATATCTGAATTCTATTGCTATCTTCTCTACCAATTGGTTCTAGGACCTTTATCCCTTTTCCTTTCTCCTTACATCCCCGCCTCTGCCTTTCCTCCTTCGTTCCCAGTAAAAGACTGAGCCTCCCACTTAACTAGAAAGCTAGAGACCTTGTACGTGAACACAGAAGAACAAAACAATCATTTAAATAATGCCACAAAGCAGGGTATGATCGTTGCTAAAGAGAAGTGGAGCAGACCACGCATGCTTGAGTCAATATGGGCAAGAAGGAGAGATCACTGGGGATTGGAGAGAGCTGGGAAGATTTGGGGGATGTTTTTCATCTCAAGGAACTATAGTAGTCCCCCATCCTCACCCCTCTAGCCCTGTCCATTCCCCACCTTGGCAGTCCAAAGTTTTGAACTGCCTGTCATATACTTGCACCTTGGTCTCAACCTTGAACTTACCACCAAGTGCTCCTCAGTTTCTGTCATGTTGCTGTTGGCGAGTTTATAACAAAACAAGAATTCTAAGGCTTGACAAAGAAGTGCACTTAGCTTGTGACTTGTCCTCCTTCCCCATCTCTCTTATATCTGTGAATGAGGATATGGAAGCTTTGGGCCTTTGTCCTCATCATTCCATATATATGGAATGTCTTTCCTTCTCTGTCTGCTGAATGTCTACTCATCCTTAAAAGCCCAACTGAAATGCTACTTCCAATAGAACATAGCCACCCCATCCAAAAAAAAAAAACAAACAAACAAACAAACAAACAAACAAAAAAAACCCCCCTAAGCTCTGGGTAGTTCTAGAACTGGGATTCATAACCCAGGGTCTTGGAGGATTTTTTAAATATATAGTTTGAAAACTCTTTCAATATATTCAGTTTCCTTTGCAATCCTATATATTTTTCTTTATTCATTTGAAAACTATTATTCTAAGAAGAGGCCCATAGATATGACCAGACTGTCAGAGCAGTCGATGCCACCAAAAAAGTTAGAAACCGCTCATCTAGGATAACCACCCTGGATTAAATTGGAGATTGAATTCAGTTTATTTTTGGTACTTTCCAGTTCCCTCTTTTTACGTGCTTTTCTGTAGATTCCCAGAGTTGTCACTGCTGCCCCTTCTCCTATCCCTCCTTTTAAGGAGGACGTTGATCTGATAAATGCATCTACTGACTATAAGTGTCAGTGACTTGATGTGTCACCCCTCCCAAGGATATAAACATTTAAAAAGAGCTCTAGATGTTTAGGGTGGCTAGGTGGTGGAGTGTCAGGAAAACCTGAGTTCAAACATGGCCTTAGACACTAGCTACATCACCTTGGGCAAGTTAGTTAATCCTGTTAGCTTCCATTTCCTTATCTGTAAAATAAGTCAGAAAAGGAAATGACAAAACCACTCCAGTATTTTTGCCAAGAAAATCCCAAGTGGGGTCATGAAAAGTTAGATACAATTGAAATGGTTTAACAACACAATGACAAAATAGATGTTTGACTCAAAGAAATTAGTTTATAATGGTGTTCTGGAGACCAGAATAGGTATTTGCTTTGGGCTAGGAGCCCTCATCCAATCCCCTTCAAAGCAAGTCCAGACCTTTTTGTATTAAATATCCATAGTTGTAGCATTTCCATGGTCTAGCTATTAGTTCTGTTGAAATGGGCCTGGAAAAAATCCCAAGAGCTGATTTTTTGCTAGACAGTGCTTTGTCCAGCTTCTGGAAAGAAATGTAAAGTAGGCAAAATTTGTGTTTTACTACCTCCTTTCCTTGTCTTTCCTTTCTTAGCCCCTCTCCTTCCTCTTAGTACCATTTTTTCCTATCACCACTTTCAGGCAACCATTTTGAGAATATTCTCAGGCTTACCTTCCCAAGATAAAACACTATTGCTATAGATCCTTATTTTACTCATCTAATTTTTAGGGGGGAATAAGACAATTGTTACATTAATTCAAACCAAGGTATAAATGAATGATATCTAGCTTAAGAAAAGGAACTTCTCCAAGTAGTATTTCCATGTGAAAAGATCATTTTATTAATTCAAAGAATTTAATCTCTGATAGTAAAATTTCAGAGGAAGAGAATCCTTGGACCCATAGATGACACCATTATGTCATTTATTATATTGTAAATTCCTCTACTAGACTGTGACCTCTTGGAAGAGGGACCATTTCTCTCATCTGTGTTTCTGCCAACACCTAGCATGGTAGATACTCAGTATACAATAGGTGCTTAACACATATTTATTTAATATATAGTTATTTCTGTTTATGTAGGGTATAAATTTTGGGTACTGCTTGCTCTCCCAGTGATGCCAGTCTTGTTCCTGGGCTGAAATTATCTTGAGAAGAGTCTTCCTCTGTTTATTCTATATTTGGGTTTAAGGAAACTTCACTGTTAATGAGAATAATAATTAAGGGCCTTCCAGAATGTTTATTTTGGGGGGGATTTTTTCTATTTATTTATTTTGAATATTTTCCCTTTGTTACATGTTTCATGTTCTTTCCCTCTCCCCCGAAATGCCTCCACCATACCCCCATAGTCAATGCACAATTCCAATGGGTTTTACATGTATCATTAAGACCTAATTCCATATTATTGATGGTTGGACTAGAGTAATCGTTTAGCATCTACATCCCCAATAATATCCCCATCAGCCAATGTGTTCAAGCAGTTGTTTTTCTTCTGTGTTTCTCCTCCCACAGTTCTTCCTTTGAATGTGGCTAGTTTTCTTTTTCATAAGTCCCTCAGCCTTCTTCTGGATTCTTGCATTGCTGCTAGTAGAGAAGTCCATTATGTTCGATTGTACCACTGCATATCAGTCTCTGTGTACAATGTTCTCCTGGCTCTGCTCCTTTCACTCTGCATCACTTTCTCGAGGTCTTTCCAGTTCACATGGAATTCCTCCAGTTCTTTATTCCTTTGAGCACAATAGTATTCCATCACCAACAGATACCACAATTTGTTCAGCCATTCTCCAATCAAAGAACATCCCCTCGTTTTGCAATTTTTTGCCACCACAAAGAGCGTGGCTATAAATAGTTTTGTACAAGTCTTTTCCCTTATTATCTCTTTGGAGTATAAACCAAGCAGTGCTATGGCTGGATCAAAAGGCAGATAGTCTTTTAAAGCCCTTTGGCCATAATTCCTTCCAGAATGTTTATGTTTGGGGTCCCTGGTTTGAGACTGATTCTTCTTAATAGTAAGAATAACTAACACTTACATATCCCTTTATTGCTACACAAAAGCACTTTATCTACATTATCTTATTTGTTCCTCAAAAAAGCCATTTATCCTAGGTCATATAGCTAGATGGCATAGTTAACAGAATGCCAGGCTTAGAGTCACAAAGACTCATTCTCCTTAGTTCAAATCTGGCCTCAGATACTTAATAGCTATATCACCCTGGGCAAGTCACTTAACCCTGTGTGCCTCAGTTACTTATCTGTAAAAAGAGCTGGAGAAGGATATGGTAAAACCACTCCAGTGTTTTCCAAGAAAACATCAAATGGGGTAATGAAGAATTAGACATGACCGAAATGGCTGAACAACAACATATGTTCATTCACCATATTTTGTTCAGTTCTTCCCTAAACTATTGGATAACCAATATTTTTCTGGCTTTTAGTTGTTATCAAAATGTATAGCTCTGAATATTTTGCTATCTATTGGATTTTTCTTGCTGACTTTGAACTTCTCTTCCAGTTGTTCCACATATGGACATTAGCCTTGTCTTCCTAAACTCCAGGAGAATAAGAGTCATGTCTTTTTTTTTTCTTTTATGTCCACTGCTGTAACACCTATCACAGTGTTGGGTGAGGAATAAGTGCTTAGTAAATATTTGTTGAGTAAACAAAACTCCCTGGGTTTGTGTTAGACTAGAATCAGGTTTACCTCAACCTGATTGAGATAAAGAAGAGTTTCCCTCTCAAAAAGACCTGGTTCTCAACCCCTCTCCCCTGCCCCAAGGATACTGTCTTTGGCTTTCTTTCATCAAACAGAACAACATTTCTGAAAACTTTGTCTTCTTCATCCAGGATAAATGCTGTCTTTAATCTTTAACCAATGCCATTGATCTAAATGGATCTGTAAACCCATGTTTAGTGAAGTACCGTGTGTGTGTGTGTGTGTGTGTGTGTGTGTGTGTGTGTGTGTGTGTGTGTGTGTGTGTGTGTGAGAGAGAGAGAGAGAGAGAGAGAGAGAGAGAAATTTTCATAGTCTGCATTTGCCACCCTCTCAGGACCCTTCTACCAGAGTGTTTTGAAGGTCCTCTAATATTCCTTCCTAGGCTATAAGTTCCTTGAGGGCAGCAATGAGGAAATAATTGATGTTGGAGAGCTAATTAATGTGGGTCAACAACATGAGGAATGCTCAGAAACATAATGTCTAATCAGTTGAAAGCATATATAAGTACATACACAAATGGGGATACCTGTATATATATATATATGTACATATATATATTCATGCCTATGTATAGCTATGTGTATATACATGTATCTATATATACACATATATATTCAGCAGGCAGTCTAGCTTTGGGGATAGAGTATTAGACTTGGACCAGAGTTCAAATTCTACTCCAGACTCTTACTATCTGTGTGATCTGGGCAATTTACTTAAACCTATTTTGCCTCAGTTTCCTCATCTGTAAAACGGGGATGATCATAATAGCACCTACCTCACAAGGTTGAAGTGAGAATCAAATGAGACGATATATGTGAAATCTTTTTCATACCTTAAAGGGATCTGGATTTTATTGGTATAGCGAACTTTCAGATGAAGAAACTCTATCAATGCAGGTTACCACCTTTCTATGCAGCTTAAAGTGTTGGATATTATCCACCCTGAGATGTTAGATGACTTGCCCAAAGTCACACAGCTATGTTTTCAAAGGTCCACTTTCCTTTTTGACTTTAAGTCAGCTTTCTATCCACTGCCTCATACTACTTCTCAGTGTAAAGCACTTTGCAGATTTTAAAACACTATATAAATGCAAACTATTAATATTATCACAATGTATAGAAGCCCTCTTTTGTAAAATTGGAGAGAGAATGTCCTTGGACGAGATGATCTCTGGGGTCCCTTCTAGCTCTGAATCCCATAATTCTAACTACTGAGGAGATTCCAAAGCATCAAATCATTGGAATAGGAAAGGGTTAATCAGGAAGGCTTCTAAGTCTTGCAGGAAAACATCTCAGGTACCTAGAGAATTGGAAAAGCTGTAAATCTCACTTCTAAATGTCTGCTCGGGGTGCCTGAGATCATCCCTGGCAATCTCAAGTAACCCAAGAGACATTTGAGGGAGGATCATGCACAGTCATTTCTATATATCTCAAATTCCCCTGCCTCTGCCTCCAGGCTTGGCTGTTTCTATAGAGTCTAGGGGCTCAGGATCATGGTGAGGGAATGGAGGCCTGGGGCCAGCACTTACTTTGTGCTCCCCAGAAGAACCTGGACAGAAATGGAGTTAATGCACTTTGCAGGAACAAACCATAAATCAATACCTACCTACAAATAACTACAATATAAATTAGAACGTGACAAGCATAAAGGAGAAGGCCAAGCAAAGTGCTATGTGAAATCAGAGAGTGAAGGGGGAAAGAGCTGGGACTATTTTTACTTTAGAACCCTTAGTTCTGTCTTAGAATTTATTATTAGTTACAAGGCAGAAGAGCAATAAGGGCTAGACAAATTGGGGTTAAGTGACTTGCCCAGGGTCACACAGCTAAGACGTATCTGAGGCCAGATCTAAATCTAGGACCTCTTGTTTCCAGGCCTGTCTCTATCCAGTGGACCACTTTAGTTGTCCTATTTCATCTAATTTCTTTCTTTTTTTTTTTCATCTAATTTCAAATAAGGTAGCTAGATTAGATTTGGGGCTCTAATCTAGCCCCAAATTTTTTTTGTGTCATGGACCCTTTGATAGTTTGGTGACTCATTCTCAAAATAAGGTAAAATGCATACTATAAAATTCATAGTATCGCAATAGAAATGAATTATACTAATGCAGCCATCAAAGTACTTTAAAATATATTTTATTTTCCAAATTACATGTAAAAACATTTTTTAACATAAGTTTTCTGAAATTATAAGACCCAAATTGGTCTCTGAAGTAATGGTGATAAAGGCAGAGGGAGAGTCAAGTCTCCATAAATCAAGTCAAAAATCAAGTCAAAAGAATTTTTCCCATGCCAGGAGCCTACATTAGATCAAGTGTCTGAAGCAGCATCGAATTCATAGATATAGGTGGCCAGGCAAGTTTTGGATCTGTAGTTTTTAAAAATTGGCAATCATTTGACATCATAAAATTGTCATAGAAGAGGTATAATGTTTATCAGTATGTGGAACGTTGACTGCTGGTTGCAAAGATTTGCAACCCAGATGAATGAGTAACTGCATAGATGTCTTCTCAATGAAACGCTTTAAAAAATTTACAAAACCTAAAATTTTCATTTAAAAATAATCACATTATGCCACAATGAAACATGGCAAAAAAAAAAAAGTAGTCGGAGTTCTATCCATGAGTCTTCACAAAGCTAATGGATAAAGTGGTAGAAATTATTTTTTAAAATGAAAAAAAGAATTTGTTATTGCATTTAAGCACTACCTCTTACATTTTAACTTAATGCTTTAATACAGTATCTCTTTTGCTGAGGGGAGGAACCTACCTGCCCAACATAGATCATAATTTCAGTTCACAGTAATTGTATTTTTAAAAAATCTAGCAGTCAGTGCAGTTTTTTTTTTCTTTCTTTCTGCGCACTGGTCTGCTCTCCTCCACTACCAATTCCTCAACTAAAGTAATACTGGTTTGGAAACCTAGCACAGGTTTGGTCTTAAGTGTCCGAGAAAGTCTGTAGGGCTTTGGTATTTCCAAATGGCATAATAATGTACTGCTGCCACAGTGGCCACAAAAAGGTGCCAAATGGCACGGGCAAATGGAACGATGCCATCACTTTTGAAGAACACGACTCCCAAGCAATAAATTAAGCCTTTGCAGGCAAGTTCTTGTAGCCTATCAGTGTTACTCATTGACGTTACTACCAATGCAAGAGAAAATCCCATTGTTAGACAGAAAAATAGCTCGACCTCTTTATACTTTTCATGGTAGAGAAAAACAGAAATGGTTCCTTCAGCTGCTATGAGCCAGATCAACCAACGCCATGAGATGCCAGGGGTCCAAGTTCACGGAGATTTAACCCTATATGACTCTTTTCCCACAAAACAATGTGAAATGCTGTGGAAACTCTGAAGAGGGCACATGGGCCCATTCCATAAATCCATGCTGTGATCTTTTCCCAAAAGTCATCGAATCGTCGATGGAGGAGGGCACTGCCCACGATAGCAGGAACAATGAGGAGGGCATGTGTGTAAGTTAGCGGCATGCTCCTAACAGGTAGGTTTATAGCGCGATGGTTCAGGAACCGCTGGAATGGGCTCTTGAACCGCGTGGATGTTCCCGATGCCTCAGGGGTTCTGCCTCAGTTCTCAGAGTGGCTGGCCCGCCCTCATCTCCCTGGGTTGGGCTCAGGCTGCTGGGCTCTCTTGGCGGCCCCGTCCCTGTCCCCGCTGGAGACTGCTCTGCCTGGCTGGGGCTCAACAAACAGGGATGGAGGGATGGGGGTGGGAGTTTGGGGGGGAGGGGCGGTCCCGGCAGGCCAAAGCCTTCCACCTCTGGGGCTCCCCCCCCCCTTGAATTTTCACTATATCTAGGCCAGCTCCAGGCATGCTTCATTTTTATATCTCTGCCATTTTCAAGACAGTTGCCATTCTGGATTCATAATCCAACCAAAACTTCCATTGCTATTGAAAAAGGATATGTCAGTTTACTCTGTGGACCCTGTCATGTTCCCCAAAACTTTCCAAAGGCATTCACCTACTCTGAATTTATCTTGGTGTAGGGTGTGCGGTGTTGATCTAAACCTAATCTCTCCCATACTGTTTTCCAATTTTCCCAGCAGTTTTTGTCAAATAGTGGGTTTTTGTCCCAAAAGCTGGGCTCTTTGGGTTTATCATACACTGTTTTGCTGATGTTGCTTACCCCTAGTCTATTCTACTGATCTTCCCTTTCTTCTCTTAGCCAGTACTATATTGATTTTTTGACAGCTGCTTTATAGTATAGTTTAATATCTGGTAATGCTAGACCACCTTCCTTCATATTTTTTTTTTCATTATTTCCCTTGATAGTCTTGATCTTTTGTTCTTCCAAATGAATTTTGTTATAGTTTTTTCTAATTCATTAAAAAATTTCTTGGTAGTTTGATAGGTAAGTAAGTAAATTAGTTTGGGTAGAATGGTCATTTTTATTATGTTAGCTCATCCTACCCATGAGCAATCAATGTTTTTTCAATTGTTTAGATCTAGTTTTAATTGTTTGGAAAGTGGTTCATAGTTGTGTTCCTATAATTCCTATGTTTGTTTTGGTAGATAGATTCCTAAGTATTTTATATTGTCTAGGGTGATTTTAAATGGTGTTTCTCTTTCTAACTCTTGCTGCTGTGATGCGTTGGAAATATATAGAAATGCTGATGATTTATGTGCGTTTGTTTTGTATCCTGCAACTTTACTAAGGTTGTTGATTATTTCTACTAGCTTTTTAGTTGATTTTCTAGGATTCTTTAAGTAGACCATCATATCATCTGCCAAGAGTGATAGCTTGGTCTTCTAATTGCCCATTTTAATACCTTCAATTTCTTTTTCTTCTTTAATTGCAATTGCTAATGTTTCTAGTACAGTGTTAAATAATAGAGGTGATAATGGGCATCCTTGTTTCACACCTGATCTTACTGGAAAGGCTTCTAATTTATCCCCATTGCATATGATGCTTGTTGATGGTTTTAGATATATACTGTTTATTATTTTTAGGAAAGATCCTTCTATTCCTCTACTCTCTAGTGTTTTTAATAGGAATGGGTGTTGTATTTTGTCAAAGGCTTTTTCAGCATCTACTGAGATAATGATGTGGTTTTTGTTTGTTAGCTTGTTGATATGGTCAATTATGTGGATGGTTTTCCTAATCCTAAACCATCTTTGCATACCTGGTATAAATCCCACCTGATCATGATGGATAACCCTCTTGATCACTTGCTGGAGTCTTTTTGCTAGTATTCTATTTAAGATTTTTGCATCTATGTTCATTAAGGAGAATGGCCTGTAGTTTTCTTTCTCTGTTTTTGGTCTTCCTGACTTTGGAATCAATACCATATTAGTGTCATATAAGGAATTTGGTAGAATTCCTTCTTTGCTTATTATGTCAAATAGTCTGTATAGTATTGGGATTAGTTGTTGGTTTAGTTGGGTTTGAGGAGAGGGAAAGAACATGAATCATGGAACCATGGAAAAATATTCTAAATAAATTAATTAAAAAATTAAATTAAATAAAAAAAACTTTCCAAAGGAAAAAATCTACCTCCTTGCCATTAAAGCCCTATTCATGTTTTTTCTTTCTATTAGAATATAAGCTCCTTGAAGCCAGGGACTGTCTTTACTTTCATACTTGTCTTCCCAGGACTTAGCATAGTGCTTGGCATACTAAACATTTAATAAATGCTTCTTCTTTCATCATTCTTCTAACAGAATCCCTGATCCTATTCCCACCTAAACTTCAGGCAGTCGGACAGCTGTGGCATTGCCCATAGACACATCCCAGGCAACAAAACGTACTGGTTGATTGTCCTCGACACTTCCATGGCAATGAGCCCAATGGTAGTGGAGAAGCTTTGACGGGGCTATTGGCCTGTCATTTTTAACACTTTCTAATGAGGAAACAGTTAGATCTTATTTCCTTGAGTTAGTTATGAACCTCAGATGCCACCAATTAGCAATAAATTAGTTGGGCCAGAATCAGAGAACTGTCATTGGACCAATTTGCATGTGAAAGACAAAAACTATTACTTAACTTCTCTCCCCTTGAATGGAGAGAGCAGAGGAATGGGGCAAAGAGGCATTAAGTATATTTATGCCTTTAAATTTTATGGAAATGATTATGGTTAGTTCCTTGATCCTTTCTCCATTCAGCCACTGGGTTTAGGGAAATCTAGTCAACACTGATCTCACCCAATTATTCTACTATACTCATGGGACACATTGTATTGTGTATATATGCATGTATACCTAAATATATATGTATTTAAAACATTTTTGGGGGGCAGTTAGGTGGCTCAGTGGATCGAGAGCCAGGCCTAGAGATGAGAGGTCCTGGGTTCAAATCTGGATTCAGACACTTCCTAGCTGTGTGACCCTGGGCAAGTCATTTAAAACTCGTTGCTCAGTCCTTACCACTTTTCTGCCTTGGAACCAATACCTAGTATTCAATTCTAAGATGGAAGGTAAGGGTTTAAAAAAAAACTTTGCATGTTGTGGTGGTACAGTTATTTTCTGTACTATCTGACTCTTTATGATCAGCTTGTTTTACAGATGAAGAAACTGAGGCAAACAGGGTGACATGACTTGCCCAGGGTCATATAGCTAGTGTCTGTGGCCATATTCAAACTCAGGAAGATGAGTCTTTCTGATTCCCGGCCTGGCACTCTATCTACTGCTTCACCTAGTTGTCCTCCTTTATTGCATTGTCAGTTATTTATAGTTGCTTCACCCCATTGTTTCCCTTGTACATGCTTGGATGCTACAAAAAAATTGAAAGCTCTTCAAATGGCTGAGTCTTTCGCCCTTTTGAGAAGGAGCCTGGTTTAATGGAAAGAGTCCTGAACTTGAACTCAGATGGCTTGGGTTCATATTCTGGTTCTACCACTTACTAGCCAAAACTATGGGTAAGTTGCTGAAATTCCCTGAGTCAGAGTTTTCTGATCTTTAAAATGACAATAAGTAGAATTGTACCACTTCGTTAGAGCTCATGTGAGGAAAGCACTTTGCAGCCTTTAAATTGGTTATTTAAATGCCCAAGATTTGTCATTGTTTTTATTCCTCAGTGCCCAGACACCCCATAAATACTTGTTGAATGAATTCATTCCCAAAAGCCAGCTGGGTTTTATCCTTGAAAACTTTTTCAACCTTGACTGATCAGGTATATATACTGGTCCCTCAACCCTGCCATTTGCCACCAGCCAGCCCGCTGTGCATTCATTTCCCCTTGAACAGCTGGGTTATTTCCCTTGTGACTGGACACATTCCCTTGGATGTTTTTTTCTTGCAGCTGTTGCCTCTATTCTTGAGTGATCAAGCTAAAATCAGAGGCAGAGATGGGGACAAGACCAAGAAGTCTTCAAGAGTCCACCCTGGCTTGGCACCATCTAAGGATGAAGGCCATTATTCTTCAATTAAGCACCTGTTAAGTTTACTACCCATATGACCTTGGCTTAGCCTCTTAACTTCTGTTTGCCACAATTCCTTTGTCTATAAAAACAGGAAATTGAGCTAAATGGTCTCTGAGGGTGTCCTTCACCTGCAAATTCTTCATCTTTGCCTCTGGATCTTAATATTTACCAGATGCTGTTGTAGGGACCAGGGATGCAACAACTTCACTAATAGTAACTAACATTTATTTAAGTACCTTACATAGATCATCTCATTTGAGCCTCATCATTACCCTATTTTATAGATAGAAAAACTGAGTCTGGGTGAGGTTAAGTGACTTGTCCAAGATCACAAGGCTTGTAAACATTTCAGGCAGGATTCAGAAACTCTATTGTGCTACCTACCTGCTCTAGACAAAAACGAGGCCTGTCTCTGGCCTCAAGAAGCTTACATTCTATGGGGTGAATACAAATTCACAAATGAATGAATAAAATATAGTACACAGATGAGCAAATAGATAATAATAAAGTCATTTCAGAAAAAGAATGTGAATAACTGGGGAAATCAGGACATACCTTTTTAAGGAGGCAGCACCTGAATGGGGCCCTGAAGAGAATTAGGGCTTCTGAGAGTCAGAGGAGAGAAGAGAGAGCTTTGGGGGTGGAGGTGGGAGCCCAAGAGTGGAAGGTGGAATACCATATATAGGGAACAGCAAATAGGTCAGTTAGGCTGAGAGTAGTGTGTGCAATGGAGAGGAATGTGTAATCAGCCTGGAAAGATAGGCTGGAGCCAGAATGTGAAGGGCTTTGAATGTAAACAGAAAAGTTTGCATTTTATCCTCCAATAGGGAAACAAGGAAGCCTGTGGCAGACCTTCGATTCTGAGACTGAAGAGAGGAAGGACTTGTTTAAGGTGAGGCTAGTTCTTTAGGATTGAGGGTCCCCAAGTGAAAATATGGCCCTGAAATCCAGGACTCCAACTCTGTGGGAAGGTAATCCTGGGCTGTTTATCTACCATCTCTTTTGGATTATAGAGTTTGACCAGTGAATTGCCCATAGTTACATGGCTAGTGGCAGAGTTAGAATTTGAACCCACATCTGGAACAATACAATCTGGATTTACACCAACAATGGGTTAAAAAAGAACTCTCCAAAGAGCAGTGAAGCACTAGCAAGAGATCATAGAAAAACACAAATGAGTACTTGATTATTCACACTAATGGGGGTTATGGGTGAAGAGAGGGAGGCAGAGGCACGAGTAACCCAAAATTGTGAATAATGCAAAAATCCTATCTTTTTTGGCTCTGTAATGTGTTTGAAATTGAGTGTACCTGGAGTCCTAGTATTTAACTTCAGACAAAGGACTCTGAAAAGCTTGGACAAGCTGGGAATCTGTACACATACTCAGTTTTGGCCCCTGTTATGTTCCTCATATCTTGGAATATGCAGGTCATTCTCAGGTAATGTTTTGCTCTCATGCATAAAATTTCCCTGAAGATGGTTAAGTCTTTGGGTTTCCAGAAAAACTTCCTTTTATGCAAACTAAATAGTCAAGATATCAACAAACTGCAATTAAATAGATTTGGGTGAACTGTCCATGGTAAGAATCTGAAAGGTCAAGAAGTAAATATTTAATTAGAATAGATGTCAATTGGCAGGAAGCTTTTAGGCAGCTTTAAAGGCAGGGAGAGTTGAGACTTGACTAGTTTTCTCTAACTTCTACTGGCAGGAGAGAAGTCTCAGACCAACAATATGCTGTTTTTATTTGTTACAGGGCTAGGCAATGGGGGTTAAGTGACTTGCCCAGGGTCACCCAGCTAGGAAGTATCTGAGGTCAGATTTGAACGTAGGACCTCCTGTCTCTAGGCCTGGCTCTCAATCCACTGAGCCATCCAGCTGCCCCAACAGTATGCTGTCTTGCCCAACATAGAATCACAAATTACTGATACTGGAAGAGACCTTCGATTTCACCTATTCCACCCCTTTCATTTTATTGGCAGGAAGACAGAGAGATGTAGAGACTTGCTCAGTTTTTGAGTGCCCACATCTATAATAAGTTAGCAATGTTGCTATGTTCAGAAGAAATATTATTTGGATTCAACCAATAGTTGTGGCACTAAAAGACCATCTGGAAACCTGCAATAATGTTGATAAGAATTTTAGATAACTTGGATATGAATTAATTTCATTTATGCTTTTAAAAATGTTTGTTTAAAAATGAGTGTTCATTCAGAAGGAGATCATAGGTTGAAGTTGGAAAATGCCATCAAAATGTCATTGTAGTCAGCAGTCAACAGTTCTTAAACACCAACTCTGTGTAGTGGTAGGAACCCACAAAATCAGAGAACACATCATTCATTAATTTGAAGAACTTTCATTCTGATGGACATTGGAGGATTGTCAAATTTGTAACAAGAACATAATCAGAATATAAAAGATCATGGTAGATAAGGATTCTTAACTTGAGGTCTATGAACTTAAAAATACTTAGAAAATTATATTTTATTAAAATGATTTCCTTTATAATTCTATATATTTTATTTTAGGCACTTAAAATCATTCTGAAGGGATCTGTAGGTTTCATTAGACTGCCGAAAGGGCAAAAGTCACCAAAAAAAAGGTTAAAAACCCCTGATTTAGGGAGGATGGGACAAAGATAACTTGGTAGAATTTAATATAGTGGAATGAAAGAAACCTGGCTACTTATTGTCAAAATCTGGTACTGTCAGATGATGATATTAGAAATTAAATGATAAATTATATTAGAAAAATGAAAGAAATTTGACAAATATTTTGTTGAAAGTAAATTGACCAGTGTCTAGAGAGTCCATCAGGGTTAGAGTGCCTGCTGTGCAAAGCTGAATAAGTCACTCAATCTCTCCGTGTCTTATAAGACCATAAATTGCAGAACAGGTACCAATGTGCACTGGCAGAGGGAGATTCCTCATAGGGAAATTCCCACACAGATCTACACATTGAAATCACAGGTCTCTACCTTACTCTACTCCCACCCCCCCCAAAAAGGTCACTAATGTTTCAGGTCCAAAATTCAAATTGATATGCCATAGTTGCTCCTCTCTCTATAAAATCAGATCTGTTTACATGAGGGCCTTAAAATGATGTTATGCTAAAGAGAGCAAAATAAAATGTTTCCGATACCATTGTTGGGGCACAACCTGCCCCCCATCCCCAATCATATACTGAGGAAATTTCCTTTATTTAAAAAACTTTCTCTTCTATGAAATGGCTTCCTATAATCTTAGAGAAAAAAGCTTCAAAAACATTCTTCTGATCTGTAGCTGGGACTTCTTGTTTATATTCATCTCCATTATCAAATTGTTTTAAGTTGAACACCTTTGAATAATTCCAGGAGCCAAAAATTATATGAAAGCCAATTTATCTTCATTCAAATACTTAGACCATCACAGGGCAGTTCTTTATTCCTCAATCAGGCATGATCTTGATTTTGTGGGACCTACCAGAGTTGGTGTAATTTTGCAACCTGCTTCTAACCTTCACTACAATTCCCTCAACCTACCCGCATATCCCATGGGAATAGGGTGCTTTTAGAGAGTGCTGGAGCCAATTGCTGGAAAGAACCAATTGTTAAATTCAGTGTGAGCATTGTTATAAAAATATTCAGTCAAATGTGACTTGCTGTTTCAGGCAAAGGCAAAGTGGCAGCTATATAAAAAAATTATCTTAGGCCGGCATTTGTTCAGTCACATCTGGTTCTTTGTGACTCCATTTGGAGTTTTCTTGGCAAAGATACTAGAGTGGTTTGCCATTTCCTTTTCCAGATCATTTTATACATGAGGAAACTGAGGCCAACAGGTTTAAGTGATTTGCTAATGGTCACACAGTTGTAAATGTCCTGAGGCCAGATTTGAACTCAGGAAAATATCTTCCTGACTTCAGGCCTGTACTCTATCCATGATGCCACCTAGGAGTGATATCCATGACATTATTTACTACTTGTTTTAAAAAAATATATTGCTACCTTTCCCTTTTACATCACCCACATTTCCCAAAATATTCCTCCTCTCGTCCTCAGAGAGTCACTTAATAACAAGGAGAAAAAAAAATCCAGGTTAGGAAAATTAACCAGCACACCAACTCAGGCTCATATCACACTCAGTGTTCCACACTTGTTGTTCCCTAAGTCTTCCTTGTGGGTAAACTTGAGCATTATAATTTCACAGCATTCAGTTTCAATTGTTAGTTTGTTGCTGTTCTTTATATTTATTAAGCATAGTTTTAGTTCAGCTTACTTCACTTTGCAACAAGTGAAATAAGTCTTTTCATACTTCTTTGTATGCATGGTATTTATTGCCCAGTAACATTCCAATTATTCATGTATCAAAATGTGTTTAGCAATTTTTGAATTTGTGGGCACTTACTTTTCCTCAATTCTTTGCTACCACAAAAAAGTTGCCATGTTTCTGATATATGAAAACTTTATTTTGTTATTGATCTTGGAGTATATAAGTCTAGCAGTGGGATCTCTGGATCAAAAGGTATGGACATTTTTGTTATTTTGGGGGGTATAGTTATAAATTGTTTTTCCAGAGTATTTAGACCAGCATAGACTATAACCTATATTTCTACGATCTCTCACCATAGATCATTCCTATCTTTTCTCATCTTTGCAAATTTTCTAATTATGAGATGAAACTTTAGAATTATTTTGATTTGCATTTCTTTTATTAGAAATTTGGAAGAATGTTTCATGCAGTTAATAGTTTGCAATTATGAGAACTGTTTGTTCATTTCCTTTGATAATAGATCTAGCAGGGAATGGTGTTTTTGGTGTTATATTATTGAGTTAGTTCCCTATACATATTAGATATTAGACTCTTATCAGGGATATTTGATGCAAAGATTTTTCCCCCTAGTTGGCTACCTCCTTCCTTATCTTAGGTGCAGTAAGTTTGTTTGTATAAGTTTTTCAATTTCATGCAACTGAAATTATCTATTTTATCTTTTATCAATGCCTCTATTCCTTGTTGGTTTAAAAATCTCCCATAGCTGAAAAGTACTTTACTGGATCCTTTTCTTTGTATTTTGTAAGGGAAAGGTATGATATTTTGCTCATAACTTTATTTATTTATCTAGTGCTAGCTATGTCCATCGGTACATTTTCATTTAGAAATTCTGAAATTCTAAAAAACTGTGGTTTGTTGTTGTTGTTGTTGTTGTTGTTGTTGTTGTTGTTGGAGGGGGTGGGGCAGGGTTTTTTCTAGTAGCAATGGATGGCTGAAAGATTTGGACTGTGGGGAGAACTGAGCACTGCAGAACTGATGTTTTTGTTTTTTTGTTTTAAATAAAAATAATTCATTTAATTAATTAATTTAGAATATTTTTCCATGGTTACATGATTCATGTTCTTTCCTTTCCCTCTTCCCTCCTCCCTCCTGGAGCCAACAAGCAAGTCCACTGGGTTTTACGTGTATCAGGAATCATTGCTTTTGAATTGTGATGTGAAGAAGACTTTGAGAGTCCCTTGGACAGTAAGAAGGTCAAATCAGTCAATAATGCAGCTTAATTCAGTCTCTTCACTGAAAGGTCAAATACTGAAGCTAAAGCTTAAATATTCTGGCCACATAATGAAAAGACAGGACTGTGGGAGGGAAAACCCCTAATGTTAGGAAAGCGTGAAGGCAAAAGGAGAAAGAGACAACAGAGGTAGAGATGGATGGATAGTGTCATGAAAACAACGAACATGAACTTGGACAGATTTCAAAAGACAGTGGAGGATAGAGGGACCTGGCATATTGTGGTCCCTGGAATTATGAAGAATTGGACATGACTGAACAACAACAACCAAGTTCCTGTACAATAGGCTTTCTTTACTCCTCAGAAGTGTACCTGGCATACCTTTCCCACTTGTATCCCTATCTCCATTCTCTTTCCTATCCCTACCTAACTTTGTCTTTATCTGGAATCTTCCATGTCAGAAATTTCTATTCCTATTACTCTCTAGACAAGTATTTCTGTGCTGGTTCCTTTCTAGTGAGGTTAGAAGTAGGAAATCAATAAGATGTGCCCGAGTAAAACCCTGCCACTCCCTATAAAACCTCCAATTCCTTGGTTCACCAGCCAGGCTGATTCCTGAATGTGTCATTGAAAGACATAAGGGCCCCATTCAAGGAAAAAAGAGGGAATTTATTGAAAGCTGGATGTGCCAAGCCTGGAGGACATCCTCTCACAGGACCATTGTAGACCCTTCATTCCACATCCTGGAGATCATTATTTCAAAGTTCCTGAGATCTTCTGGGTTATATCCTTAATTATTCCTTCCCTCTAAGTATCCTTGATTACTCTGGCTCCTCACTTTGCTTCCTCTATCCTGATAGACCCTGCCTCCCCAGCTTGTTAAGACTGATGACTTCCCTTCTGTGACTTAAATGAGCCACTAATAAAAACCTACTGCTTTGAGTACCACTGGCTTGTCTGCCTTTTCTGTGTCTCTAAGTCCCAAAGCAACTACACTAGACAAGAAGAGATAACCTTGATCAAACTACCTATTTTCAGATATTTAAAAGTGGATTGCATCACATAGTACATCAAAACTGATCTCTACCTTGCAAACTCCTTGGTAATACTCAGTCCTACTCAAAAAAGTTAGCACCAGAGCTTTTATCTCTACTATTTAGCAACTTATTTTTAATTAAATTTTGTAAATTCAAAGAGAGAGAATTTCAATTTTCACCACTGACCTCAAAGAAAAATCTGGAGAGAGACCTCCAAATGTTCTTGCAAAGGATTACAATAAGTTTACACTTTAGGAAATTCTAATAGTCATTAATGATCCTTTATTTAATTGTAATGAAGAGAGTAACAAAGGATATAGTGTGTTCTTTTTATAGATTCTGTTGATCCATACACAACGAATAAACAAGTACACAAAACACATTTAACAGCATAGATACACAAAGTAGATTCTATCTTGGGCTCCAATATGCTTGGAGCTACCTTTGGTTGTTTGGTATTCTTTGGACTCCCTTGTGTCATGGAATTCCTTCCAGAAAAGACAGGAGGTCCTTATGAGGGTAGAGAGATAAAGGAAAGCAAAGAAATATGTGAATCTCCCACTCCCATGGGCAGGATATTACTAAGTAGCCCATGACATTGAAGTATTGTAAACTAACTACAGTATTTCAGTATATATAGTCCTTGCAACTTGTGGCATCCCATAGGCCCAGTGTTCTGGTGACAAAAGGAACACATACATTTAAAACTCTCTCTTTCTCTTTCTCTGTCTCTGTCTCTCTGTCTCTCTCTCTCCCCCTTTTAGGTACATAACAAAATTCTGTTTCACAGACAATGTTCCTTAGGCTTTCTTGTGGTGGCCTTATCTTCATTTAGCTAAATCTACATGACAGATTTGTACAGAAAATAGCACAGCCACAGGAAAGAAACTACACAGGACAGGAAATGACCCAAAGAGCTTCCTCTTTGAGCTCTCTGCTTTGGGTCAATACTGGTTGACAATAAGCTGGGGAGAAGGGGGTATGATACATAAATGGACTCTAACTTTATATTATATATATATATTCAAGGGACTCTACCTTTATATTATAAGAAAGAGATAAAGTACAGGACACAAATACAGGACATACTGTATGGAGGAGCCCACTCCACACAGGGAGCCCTCCAAAGGATGAGTAGGTTCCATATCTCCTTTCTGTATTTGGACTTGGCAGCAGCAAACATGCCAACCAAGTTCAAGTCTGATTCCTATTCAAAGGAGTTTCTTCCCTTTTCATTGGTAGTTTTCATTGAAACAACCTTTTGCCTTCAAACTGCCTTCAGAAACAAGTAACATAGCAAATCAAATGGCATGCCTTCCCCGGGTCCTTGGTGAGATGAGCTAACTAGTGGGTTTCTGCTGCAAACACAACCTCTCTTCCTCCTCTTCTTCCTCTTCTTTTGGTGGAACCACAGGGCCAGCTCATGTGGGAGGGGCAGAGACACTCATATGGCTGTACGAGTACCTGGTCAGAGATGCCCCCATGGTTCTTCCATCTTCTTCTTCTCCTGCTTCCCCTCTCACTCCTGGAGGGTTTGGATGAGGGCAACAGGTGAAGGTAGACAGAAAGCCTAGGCGGAAGCGTTTGTTCATGAAGCAGTAAATGATGGGATTCACACAGGCAGAGGTGTAGGAGAGCAGGAGGATGAAGGAAATGGGAGCTCCAGAGAGGAGCACCTCTGCAGAAGCAGTGTCATAGGCCCTCCAGGCATTGGCACTAAAGATGGGCATCCAACAAAGGAAGAACAAGATCACGATAACAATTAGCATTCGGATCACTCGCTTCTTAGCCATCAGGTTGGCAGCTGAGGTACTGCTTCGGACTCGGTCAATCTTGATACTGCTTCTACTGCTGGACAGCTGTTGGAGCTCCAGTTTCTTCCTTTTCTTGGATTTCTGCAGGTAGCAACCATCTCCATCTTCATATCTGCTGCTGCTGCCCATGCTGGACTTCCTTTCTGGGTGTGTAAATAAATGGACATGATTTTCAGGTCTATTCATGCCATAGCTTTGAAAGAGTCTCAGGTACATTAAAAGTGTCACAGGCCAAATATGTGCCATAGGATTGAATAGGAATTTTGAACATGCACATTAGATAATTAAAAATGTATTATGATGAAGCCTTCAAGTTTAAAGATATGATTTAAATTTGAGCTAGGATTGTAATGATATTTGACATTCAGCACTTTTATCATTTCCCAAATATTTTCACATACCCTATTTTGTTTGACCCTCACAATACCATAGATTAAATGACTTGTCCAAAGACCTACTAAATACTTTTGAAGACCTTATATTTATGGTATACAGAACATATTGTTTTTACCCAAACTTCTCCATTTCTGTCTTTCCTGTTCCCCCGATTTAGAACCTTGAAATCATCCTTAATTCTTCCTCTTCCCTCAATCCTCATATCAAGTTACTAAGTCTTATCTCTCCTGCCTCTACAACATCTCTCTCATCTGTCCTGGTATGGTGTGAGCCAGAGCCTGGGAATATGACCTTTGACTCTATAGAAAATGTAAACTACCTTGAGTAACTGTAAACAGCAAAAGAAGCTCCAACTATCCCATGGGAGAACTTGCATGTGAACTGAGGCCATTCTTTGTTCTGTTTCTATTTAATACCTGGCCTGATCTGGGGTTGTTGTGGGGATCCACCATTTTGTCCCCCTGCTGCCAAGGAGTGGCCTCTCGTGAGTAACCCTAATAAACTTATTAATAACCAAACTGGCAAGGGCCTCTCTCTCTTTGGTATCTCAGTATTTTCTTGAAGGGTATGCCACCCTACAATTGGCATAATCAGCACAGAACAGATCTACCTCCTTACATTTGGCACAGGAAGCAGGATAGTCTGCCCCCTTATAAATCTTGTGTCCTTACAGTCCCTTCCTCTCAACTCACATAACATCTACCTTGCTCAACATCTTATCACTTCTTATTTGAACTATTACAAAGACAAATCAGTTCCCTGTCTTAATATTCCCTCCCTTCCAATCTGTTCTCCACTCAGCTGCTAAATTGGCATTTTTGAATTACAGATCAAATCATTTTACCCCATACCAAAAACTTCAATAGTTCTTTATTGCTTCTAGGATAAAATGCACCTCTTCTGCCTGGCATTTAATCCCCTTTCCAGTCTAGCTCCCACCATCATTTAAACTTAATATTCCTGTCCTATGTTCCCAGGAAAATTGTAGAATTATTTTCTGTTTCAGTAAAATTGATCCACTTAGTGTCTCCTGACATATGACATCCCATCTCCTGCCTCCATGATTTTGTACAAAAAATATCAAGGATGCACCTTTTCCTCACCTCTGCCACACAGAATCCCTAGCTTTCTTTGAAGTATAGGTCACAGGCTACTTCCCACATAAGGCCTTTCTTCATCCCACATTCTTAATACTTTCTCTCTTGAATTGCATTCATTTGCCTATAATTAATTGGTATGTATTGTATCCTTCAAAAGGATGTGAGCAATTTGAGGGAAAGGACCATTTTGTTTTTGCCTTTATGTCCCCATCTCACATGGTGCCTTGCATATTGCAAGTTTCTAATAAATGTTCAGTAAACTGAATTGAATTTGATCATTAGAATTCAACAATGTGCTTCTCTTTGCACAAAACACCAGATTAGGTGTTTCGGGTTCAGAGATGAATAAGATACAATCCCCAAACTCAAGGAGTTTATAATCTGTATGGGAAGGGAAGTCAAAGGCAAAAATAGGCCTGCACTGCTTTTTAAAATGTGATGAGCACACAAGAGAGGTACACAGTGAGACATCTGCCTACTGACTGTAGGCTACAGGGAGGCTTCATAAAAGAAGAGCCCCCAGAGTAAGGCTTGGAAGGATGGGAATGATGTCAACAAATGGCCATGCTGAAGGCGAGGGAGAAAGCAGAGGAAAGGCATCAACTTTGCAGGGAAAGGTAAAAACTTAAAAGTGGGAAAAGGAGATACAAGTTGTGAGAGTCAGTGGATTAGTGTGTGTGTGTGTGTGTGTGTGTGTGTGTGTGTGTGTAACTGCTTGAATTAGAGAAAACTCATGTCATTTCTCAGAGTACACACATGACCGATAAGTTACCTCTAGAAGATTTCCTCTGGCTGGCATCAAACTTTATTCCCCGGTATAATTCCAAAGAGATTAATCCATATGCTACCGTCATCACAATTCCAGGAATAAGAAAGAGGATGAGTAACAGGAATGTGTGCCTGATGAAGTTATAAAGACGTTCATTAGACATCAAATAACAGCTTCATTGCTTTATTCTCTACTCGGTGGCTCAAACTGAATTTTATAGGGCAGTTGGTGGCAAGGTGGATGGGGCCCTGGACTTGGCGTCAGGAAGACAAGAGTTCAAATTTGGCTGTATACACTTACTAGCTGTGTGACACAGGGCAAATTACTTAATCTCTTTCTTGTCTTAGTTTTTTCTTCTGTAAAATAGGATATTGACAGTATTTGCTTCTCAGCATCATTGTGAAGAGATAAAATGAAATATTTGTAAAGGTACCTGGCACATAGTAGGGGTTTAATAAATTCTTGTGAAAAATTGTTTTTAATTTAAAAGTTCAAATACATTTTGCTTTCTCTATTTTAAATGGGCTCTTCCTAATGTTACGTACTCTAAGTCCATGGTTATTGTTTAATACAATATAACTCTGGTTGACCAATGTGTTTGGAATGGGTTGCTTTATTTCATAAAACTTTTTGGTTAATTGAAGGCTAAGCAAAACCTTCTCCCATCCCTTTTTGGGGTTAAAATTTTTAATTTGACATATGTTTCTAAAATGTATGAGTATAGTTTCTTGTCTCAGTAATTCAGGACGATTGATATAAATGAATCTCTTCTTGATAATTCAGGGTGTCCAGATTATCATTCTAACACTAGTGCTCAGTGTACAGGACTGTAAACATAGGTGAAGAAGATATATATATATATATATATGTGTGTATATACATACACACACACACACACACACACACACATATATATATATATATATGAGATGAATCTACCGCTGATCCCTTCTTTTTTTAAATTTCCTCTTTCTGTGTGTGTTTTTTTGTTCCTCTTTCTCTTAAAAATTAAGTGTCTTCTTCTATCTTTCCTTCCCTCCCCTGAAAAACCTCCCCAGCATGCTTATTCTGATTAATTGGTTGCTTTGGTTAGACACATTCCAATTAATCAAGTTTGATAATACTCATTTTCAGTATTATAGCTTAAGCAATGCAGCTGATGGTCAGCCTGGCATTTGTTCTGTGTCTTTATGAACCCAAGTGCCTATTTAAGAATGGCAGAGAAATAAACATTGAGGGGTCTGACCATGGCTGAATGGAATGGAAGTTATCTTCTGATTCTAGAAGAACAAAGGAGCATTGCCATTGCTGTACTTGGAAATTTATGTTTATGGAAATATAAAATGTTTATGTATGTTTATGGAAATGTAGACTGTTTACTTGAAGAAAGAATGGAACAGTTCAATCGACAGTTGACACCAGGTCTCAGCCCAGTCAGTATTGATTATACTAATAGGAAAAATGAACACGAACGTCTCTTACTTTAATGACCCTGAAGGAAAGAATACATCTCATTACTGGCACATAACATTTTCTGTTAATTCCTTGTCCAGGAGACGAGGCTCGGATAATTCTTCTCCAGAAAGAGCCTTCCCCTAGGACTCTCTGGTTTGCTTGGAATAGTTTTGTGGCTGTAATATTATGCCAGAAATTTGTCTAATTACAATTGCAATGGTCATTTGTCTGTCCCAAATAAGGCAGAGAAATCAAATGCCTCATTAGGGAAGTCAGAGTGCCTCAGTAGCAATGCAATAGTGAAAATGACTGTAAATTTAGCCCGAAGGATTTAACATAGCTCTTACCTTGCCACAAACCACACACCGCCACCCCTTTGATCTTGGTTTCCTCATGCATGGGATGACATACTTGTCAAAGTGATCCTGCCTGAACAAAGCTATGCATTCTCTAAACAAATGTGAATCCAGAGGAACAGCAGGCCTCTTCTTTACCAGGCTGTTCCTTTAAATCACTTGCTATTTGGTATGAGTAACGGTAAGAAATTAGGACATAAAATTGTCAAGGGCACACCATGGCTTAGCCATCTCTCTTCAGCTGGACAAATCATGTTTTGAAAAGCCTTGGAAATATCCCTGATGTTTGTAACATAATAAATTTGCCCCCCCCCACCCCCAGGACTGTTTCATTAAGAAGATGGGAGATTGCAGAAGGAATGTGGGGAAAAGGGAGAAAAGGATGAGTTCAAACACGTTTGAAATAATATCTGAATCCCTAGCACCTTAACTCTAAAACTCTCATTGGGAAAGATGATGTGGGGACTGGTCCTGGCTTGATTTTTTTCCCTTTGGTTAGAGAATCATAGGAATCTTGGGAAGTCATTCAATTCATCTTCCTGCCTTTCAGCAGAGAGACATTTCAACCAGTCCAGAAAGAACTCGTCCATCCTTTCTCTAAAAGCAAACAAAACACATTTGAGAGGAAGGCAGGCACCCACCCTAGCTCTGGTTCTGCCCTCCCCCCAATGTTTTCCAAGCACACATTTTCAACAGTACGATACGATATCAAACTGTAAAAGCGACTTACCAGGACTGTTGCATAACATCACTTGGCAACAGAAAGCGGCACATATTGGCTGTCTGGTTGTTATATTTGGTAAAGGGAACCAAGTTGCTGTAAATGGGGTAAGGCGACATGATAGTAAAGGAGAGACACCAAGTTGCAGTGATCACCTTCAACGCATGGGACTTCGTCTGCCAGACCCTTGACTGCAGCGGCTTGCAGATTGCGCTGTATCTCTCTAGAGATATGGCAACCAGATTGAAAGTGGAGACGCTGACCGAGATGCCTAGGTGTGGAACAAAGAAGTACGTTAACTGGGTCTTGAGGCTTAGTTTGCCCGATGTGTTTATGTAAAGGATCTAGGGACCGTATCCCGGAGGGTAAACCTCTGTGCCTGCAGACACAGGTCATATGAGAACATATTTCAAAATGGAAGAGACCCCAGTTCATTTTATAGATGAGGGGGAAACTGATGTCTGGAGAGATTGAGTGATACGTGTTCGAAATTATACAAGGTAAAGAGCAGGCAGAGATTCAAATTCGGATCTTCTAGCAGCTTTGAACCGAACTGCAGGGGTTTTCTTCTCTCTTTTATTAAGGGAAAAATGTGCCTACTGAACATTTATCCTTCTTCATTTAACTTAGCCTAACTTCCAGTGGGAACGAAGGCCATTAATTAACAAGTTAGGGATTGAAATACATACCTGTGAAGGAAAAATGGCTTTTGAGCAATAGGAGGCAAAGTCTGTGTGTTTGTTCACCTGCAGATTCTAGGTAGATTAAAATTCAAATAATTCTTCCTTTAATTTTAGGCATTAGCTATGAAATTTATAATAGGTTATTAAAGGAAAAACGTGTAGAGCTTCTAAAATACTTTGGAAATCTGTGTTCAATCTGTGACTTGAGTTCTACAGGCTTAAAGACTTTTAGATAAGACTCTCCAATTCAACTATTTCAGTTTATGGGATACAATTCCATAGTTTAAAAACATGGTTATGCAGAATAAAAAAAAAACTGGTGGTTCTCCATGATTCAGTTTTTACTTTATTTTTTCTCCCAAAAGCTTTTACTCATTTAAAATTTACTCTTTTAAAAAAATTTAGCCTAGGGCAATGGAGCTTCTTTGGGACACTTGCATTTGGGAACTGAGCTGACCCTCACATTTTGAGGGCCACTGTGGGATAACGGGATCGTATTGTAGAAAGGTGACAACTGTTGTATGTAGTTGTATACAATATGAGTATATCTTTGTATCATGGAGCTCTACTGTCATTTTAAGGATAGCCCACTTTTAATGTGCCTTGTTTTAATCTTTTCATTAGGCTCACTTAAGCAATGCTATAGAAACAATAATCTCTTATCTTAATATCAGATTTTGAAAATCCATGATTTAATTGTAGTTGGTTTTTAGGTGATTTCCAGGACAGTCATTTATCATCATTTTGTCTGTGTGGACTCCAGCTGTGGATTAGGGCAGAATTCAGAAGTAGGGCAGATTCCTGGTATCCCTAAACTCTCGGCACACTATACAGAACATCAAAGCTTACAGATGGAAAGGCAGAGCCCCTACCTTTTAACTGATGAGACTAGTTGAGGGAGAGATGAGTTGAAAAGTGAATATTAAGCCAAGTCTCTTAAATGTGTTTATTCTACTTTGAGATAATCCTAGCAAGAGGCCACGTCAGGGCTGGTTATTGGAACGTCCCAGTACCTCCCATAATTCTTTTTGGATAGGCATGGACAGGCTTGGACAGCCCACCTTATGGGTTATGTTGGTGGCTTCACTACACTAAGAAGTATATATTTGACTTTCCAACTCAGCTTTCTGACAGCTTCTTTTCTCACTTCTTTCTTGGAATAGTCCCAGAAGACCCAGAAGAATCTGGGAAATGGACTCTGAAAAAGGAACCTGTGAATATTTATACACATAGATATGAAATGCCTTATATTAATCTCTTCTCCCCTAACATTGTGATTTAAGTGATGAACAGGCAGATAGTCAAAAAGGCACTTTTCTCAGAAGGTCTGGAACACAAGAAGCTGTAACAACTTTTTGTTGCCGTGACTGTTTAAGAAAGGAGTAAAATGAGAGCTTTCCACTTTTGTTCATTTATTTCCATTTTCAGTAAATAGGATGGACCTGCTGCAACTTCTTCAAAGTCCTTCCTTTCTTCCCTTATGCTCACGTAGTTCCAGGCAGCCAGTCTTCAAACAACTGCCTCAACAATTCCTATCCTCTGAATCTTTTTTTCTTGGGCAAACAGCTTTTCTCTACAACTGGCCAGATGTAATAGGATAATATTTGGAATGAGCTATTGAAATGTTAACATAAAGCCACTTACCCATGAAATAAGTGGTGGTCTTGCAGACTGCACTCCCAAAAATAAAATCCTTGAGCAGATTAGGAATGAGATTGAATGGCATGCAGAAAAGACAGAGCATGAGATCGCTGACAGCCAGGGAGAGCAAAAATATGTTAGTGACCGTCCTCATCCTCTTGTTGCGGATCAGCACTGTGATCACCAGGGTGTTCCCCAGGATACTGAGCAGGAATATCAGGGAATATAAGAGAATCTGCACCGCTGGCTGCCAATCTACAGTGTCACAATGGAGAAGCAGAGCTGTCAAAGGCTATAAGTACAAGATATTAAAAGCTTTGTACCCCAAGTGAGCTCTGACTTTCTATTTCATACTTTTTTGGAGGAATGCTGATTCAGTGAATTATTGAACCAATTATTTACTCTTACATTTGTAATTCTTTCTTGAAAACTAAATGGAGAAAGCTCAAAGGTGAGCTTGTATCCAAAAGGCTCTTTTGGGAAAGAATCTTTTTGGGAGGCACCTCTCGGAAATGAGCCATTTCAAATGAACAATGCTGGCATTTGGTTTTCAGCTTCGTAAGCATTATTTACCATTAATCATTTCTTCATATTGGGTTTATGTACCGAAAATCAGTCAGTGTAGAACAGAATAATTTCTGTAAGCTTGTAACTTTAAGCATTTACATATTCTTAGCCTTGTCAGCTTTTTACACTCCTTCTACACCTCCACCCCATTTTCTCTCCATGAAATCATGTACGTAATCTACAACTCTTTAACCTAGAAAAGCAAGGAAATGTGGCTTGTCTATTTTTCTTCCAAACTTCTAAAAAATAATTTAAAGAGATTTTACCTAGCCTAGCCATAAAATATCCTTATTATCCTTTTATTCCTGGGCTGATCATTTCTCCCTTCGAATTAATATACCTAAAACCCCAGATTGTTGGTACTTACCTTTGGAAGGACGAGGTGGGTCCAAGCAGAAAAATGTCTCATTTTCAAGTCCAAGTTCACAGGGAGGAGTAATATTACTGCCATTCAGAAACAGACTATCAACTATATCCATTCTTTCTTCTCTCCAGCTTACCTGTCTTCTGAGAAATTAAGAATATGTACAGAATTACTCTCTATTCATTCCTGTAATGATCAAAAATTCTTCCCCAGTAAAATCTGCCTGAGAAAAGCAGAAAGGAATTAACTCCCAGGTAAATGCCTTCTCAGCCATTCCTAATGATTATTCAGTTCAGGCTGGAAAATATTTGTACTAGTGTCAGAGGAGGCAGACATATGAAAGCATAGCTTTCACACTCTACCTTCTAGATCCTCCTCCTCCTCCTCCTCCTCCCTATTCCAGGGGCTAGTCTTAGGGTTATAAGCATACTAGCGGCTGATTGCAATGTTAACCCTTTCTGGGGTGGTATTTATTTTTACACACACACATCAGTATGATAAGTACCTCTGTGTTGTGTGTGAACCTGCTTGTGTCCCAGGCAATAATAAACAGAATCAGCCCCAACTAGGATATTTCAGACAGGAACAATTAACAAGGTAATAGATACTATAATGCAGACCATCAGAAACAAAGGACATTGAGCGGCTACATTTCTAGCTCCTCAAACAGAAGCAATTAATGCCTTTTAGCTTTGGAATACTGCCCAGTTGTGTGCGGATACAGCTGTAAGGCTGGTTAAATTGCTGGAACCCACAGAGTTAGTCCTAAGGGACTATGCCCTTGTTAACCTAAAAGTTAACATTGGGAAGCCAGACTCTACTTTTCCTAGGTACACTGGGTGTCTTGCTGCAACAGGCTGTCAAGTGCAAGAAAATCTCTAATTTGTAGCCTCTTTATGAAATATGTTTTTGTTTTAATATGGTGCTACTCTCAGATATAGGGGAAACCAAAAGCCATTTAACATACGATTTCTTCAGCTGAGAAAAGCAAATGAATGAGACATAGGCTTAAACCAAAATCTAAAGTAAAACCTCTGTGCCCTTAACATGAAGCAATGGCTGCTGTCTATAACCTGTTTGCCCAGAGCCCTCTTTGGTGATTTGACTCAACATAAAATTGTTTCAGTTCCTTTTGTTGTTGTTTTTTTTTGGCTCATTTTCGTTTGAGCAAGATGCTATTATATCTTTGTTTTGACCATGTTGTATGTACAAAAAGGAGCTGTGATTCCAAGGAATTCATCTCAGTAGCTAAGTCCTAGAGAATTGTTTGGGACACACAAAGGTTAAATGGTTTGCCCATAGATAGGAAATGTCAAAGGCAAGAATCTGGTCTTGGTCTTCTTGACTGCAGTTTCATCAGCAGCCATACAGCCTCCACACACCCATGTCTGAACTATCACTCCCCTCTTTTCTTTAAACCAGATTTGTGATTTCATTGGTACAGGGAATTTGGGAAATTCCTATCAGTACAGATCTGTTTTGCAATGGATTATATTAGAGAGTTGCCTGGAGGCCCTGAGAGGTTAGATAATTTGACTAGGGTCATATGCTAGTATATTTAAGAGGATGGCTTGAACCCAGAAGGCTGACTCTATCCACTGTACTATATAGCTTCATATACTTAAAAAAATTTTTTTAAGGCAATGGGGGTCAAGTGACTTGCCCAGGGTCACACAGCTGGGAAGTGTCTGAGACCAGATTTGAACCTAGGACCTCCCGCCTCTAGGCTTGGCTCTCAATCCACTGAGCTATCCAGCTGCCCCCCATATATGTTCTTGAAGAAATCAGAGAGGTGCTTTAGGATCACCAATCCAGCTAGTTCCTTTACTAGGAAGTCAAAAAGATGAAAAGGAAGAGAAGATGTACACATTTTTATGTGGCAAAGGAAAAGACAGAGTAACTCCTTTTTCTTTGAAACCATACTGGAATATATTTTAGTTTAGCCAATTTAGCACAGAGCCATTCTTATGTAGGGATTGGTTATCCTGGTAAAAATATAGTTCTTGTTGCTATTCCTCCTTTATGCTACTGAGGTCATTGTCACTGCTGTTTGTCACTGATATAACTTAGCCACAGTGCATAAGTCAATTGGCTAGGGCATTTAAATATAGATTCTGATTTATGTTTGGGGGGGGTACTAAAATTTAGATTTTAATGTATATGTCTCATTATCCTCATGGTGCTGTTGTGACCAACAGATGCAGCCAGACCATATTCTCCACCCTGCTGCCTGAGCAGCTTGTGGTTGTACAAGGAATTCATTGACCAACTTAGATTTTTTTTTTTAAACATGCACAGAAGATAGAAGCCAGGAAAGGTCATTGAGGATGAATACAGAAGGGCAGCGTGGTCCTGTAATAATAGTGTTAGCAAGACTAAAGCCCCAAACAAGCGAAGGCTTGTATTGAATACTAAGGACAACAAAAAGCGATTTTGAAAAAGTAGATTTTATTGATAACCATTGTTTTTTTACATCACTTATATTTCCCACATATTCTTCCTCTTCCCTCTCTGCCAGAGGTCTATCTCTAACAATGATGATTTGTTTTAAAAAGAGGGAAGAAACAATTCCACCAAACTAAACAATTCATTGAAAAAAATCTGGTGTAATATGCAATGTTTCACAACATTGGACTCACCATTTCTGTAAATAGGGATGCCTTATTCCTTTACTAGTAAATGATTTATATGGCAACTATTGAAACGAGCAGAAAATTGGTCAAGGCACACAATACACATCTGCTATCCATTTTTAACCAGTTCCCCACTTATGAACTATGATCCTAATAAATCTAGTACAAAAGTTTTCCTTGATAAGGATTTGTAAGTCTTCAAAGCTAATTCATGTTGTTAGTTTACTTGGTTGGAATAGTTAGTGCCTCCTTTAGAGCAGGAGGAGATATTTTCTATCTTTTTTTTTTATATTAAAGATTAAAAAAACAACAAACAACCCTTACCTTCCATCTTGGAATCAATACTGTGTATTGGCTCCAAGGCAGAAGAGTGGCAAGGGTAGGCAATGGGAGTCAAGTGACTTGCCCAGGGTCATACTGCTAGGAAGTGTTTGCGGCCAGATTTGAACCTAGGACCTCCCATCTTTAGCCCTGGCTCTCAATGAGCCACCCAGCTGCCTCCATCTCCTATCTCTTCCTTGGGATTGACCTTGACCTCTATAAATCTAACAACATTCACTGTCAATTGTTCTGGTTGTGGTTCTTTAAATTTGTGTTATTGTAGTCAATAACATTATTACTAGAGGCACATAGGTGGCATAGTGGATAGAGTGCTGGGCCCAGAGCTAGAAAGACCTGAATTCAAATCTGGTCTCAGAGACTTATTAGCTGGGCCTGGGCAAGTCACTTAACCACTGCCTGCCTCAATTTCCTCAACTGTAAATGAACACGATAAGAGCATTTACCTCACAGTGTTGTTGAAAGGGTCAAATGAGATACCATTTGTCAAAAGTGCTTAGTAGAGTACCTGACACATAGTAGGTGTTACATAAATGTTTATTCCTTTCTCCTAGATACACTATATGTTGTTTTCTCAACTCTGTTTATTTCATTTTTTAACAGCTAATTTGAATCTTTCCAGGTTTCTCTCTATTTGTCATATTGGTCTTTTCCTACAGCAAACATATGAAGGACTATCATGAGGAATTATAGAATCTGTGGCTCTATATGGAGTATGTGTTGTGAGAGTGATGGCCACTGGAGGGGAGAGGGGATACTGAATTTATCACTAAAGGTTTTCAGGACAAAGATAGACTATCCCTTGTTGGGGATATTATTGCCCGAACTCGTGTTTTAGTTAGGGATTGAACTCTATCCTTTCAGAGTTCCCTTCTAACTTGATTATGTAGGATTCTGTGATTACTATCTCTGAGCTCCAATTGTTTCTATCATTTGTACCCACTCATTTATCCCTTGACAAAATATACAACCTTGTAGAGTGTTATCCAACTGCCTCATTGGAGTGTGGCTTCTATGCCTACTAACAAGCTCCTAAAGGACAGGGATGGTATCTTTTACTTTTTGGAACTCTCCTGTGATCACAGCCTTTCACTAAAGACATATATATCTATTGATTGGGATATTTATTGTTCAGACTTCTCTAGAGTTTTAGTACACAGTATTGCGGTAGCCAATGGTGTTCATCTGTGAGCCACCTATCACAAGAGACTTCTTGATATGTGACTACTCTCTCTCCTTCATGCTCTGTGCCTCCTTCCCCAATTTTCCACTACCAAGCTATGCTTCAGTATACTATATAAATATTTAAGTTTGAAAAATAAATGTCATGAAAACAATTGAACACCAGCAATAACAAAAAAAAAACCTCCACATAAACCCTGGAAGTATGTAATCTTTCCTGAATATTCTTAAGTATTTGCTACCAGTAACTGACAAAAAATATTAGAATCTTTGAGATAGGAAAGACCTTAGAGATCATGAGGTCCAGCCTTCTGCTTCAGGCTTCTGGGGAAACAGAGAGACAGAAAACCTGCTTGACAAAATGCTTATACCTATTTATCAAACTGTGGTGGTTTAGTAACATTTAATACCAACTCTTTCCACACCCTCCTTGTTTGACAAGAGTAAAATTTTATTCTGAAATAGAATCATGAAATCACAAAGCATGTTTGAAAATAAACTTGCTATCTTCTCTCCAAAGAAACAATTTGCTGGCGTAATAATCTTAAAGCACTAAATATGTTGATTTTTATTAGTTTCTTATGTGTTTTAGTGGGAGTGAGGTTAATATTACTATTAACAATAAAGCAATAGCTGATTAAATAGTACCGTTTGTGTGACTAGCAATAAAGAAATCCTTTTCATGCCTATCCTACCCATTAACTTTGGAAGATTCCAAAGAAATGGTGCACTAACGTTTCTCAATGTCAACACCCTCATAACAACTGAGAACTATGCATAGTTTTCACCAGTATTGTTATTTTTAAAGTCTAGTTATTTGAGTTGGTCACAGCTCTCTGCTATAGCTAGCTTTCAGAATGAGGCTGAGGAGAAAGAAAAAATAATATAGCAAGCATATATATATATACATATATATAGTACTTCAAGTTTTTCAGTGTGCTTCACAAATACAATCTCATTTTCTCCTCACAGCAACCCTGAAAGGTAGATTGTAGCAATCCAGGTATACATTAATTGTGATATTATTTGAAGAAGTATTCAAAACTTAACTCTTATACTGCTAATGATTGATCTCTGCAATCCTGAGTCAAATTGAATGTTGACCTTGCCAAATCCCTAGCCCTTCCCTAAGGCTACACCCCAGAAGAGAGTCAATTATCTCAGTCTCCTTACTTTTCCTTCAATGATCAATTAACATAGGTATCAAACATCAGTAGATGCCTTAGGCCATATCCACCCTGGATCCTGATCTTAGCTCTACCTATTGTTTCAGATTTTGGTAGTTTGCATTTTATGATGATTACCTCATAATGTTAATGTATCAGGCCACTGGCCTCTCCCCTTCCCCCCATACTGTTGTATGTAACCCCAATAAAAGTGACAAGACATCAGTTGGCAAGAGAGCTCTCAACCATCAGAGCTCCTAACCATGAAGTTCTTGACCATCAGAGCTTACTTGCTGTCTGTCTACCTTATGCCAAAACTTTCTGTGTCTGTGTATCTTTATTCTCGCCTTATGTTCTCTTTCCATTAATCCTTAACCCGTAGCCCATTTTCACTCAGTCCTTGGTTCCCCTTTCTGAGTGTCCAACCCACTAGGAATCTTCGTGGAGTCGGTGGACGGCTTCATAGATGCTATTATTTTCTCCATTTTACAGATGAGGAAACTAAGGCAGACATGGGTCACACAGCTAGAAAGTATCTGAATATGAGTTTGAACTCAGGTCTTCCTTACTCCAGGTCCAGCTTTCTCTATATTTCACTACCAAGCAAAAAGCAGCTCTTCTCTGTCCCTGTGCATTTCCCCCAATTCTCTCCTCCTCCCACTCGTTCCTCACCCATCACTTTCCTAGTATCTAAAACTAGAGAGTGCAATTCTTGGTGTTTAGGGAGGGCCAATGTTATTGACATATTTCAATCTCTGGGCCCTCTCATTGATTTCTGCCAGGGCCAGCCCTTAGCAAACTCACAGAGGTGAAGTTTATTTGTGGCACCTTCTTATGTCCCCCTTCCCACTCTGGTGCCCTTGTCTCTTTTTGGCAACAGTGCCTTGTTCTTAGTTAGGTTTCAGTTATTCCTTGATAAGATGAAGGTTGGCACCAGCCCCGAAATCACATCATATGGGTGACCACTCAGTCTACCTCTCTGTGAGGCCAGTCCCAATCCTCACTTTGGGAAAAGCTGTGACAATGCAGGAAAGAAGGTTTCCAGGGAGCTGGATGAGGCTGTATGGGAGAACACTTATAAGTCACTAAAAGCATGATGTATAACTGTGTTATTGCTTTTGGAAGTGAGAAAACTCGTATCTTATCAAAACTCTTTTAGAAATATGTGCCTGGCCAGCATCGGTGGACATTGTCTGGTTCCATTTGCTATTTGGGGATTGCAAGAGCAACTTAATCCATTAAGCAGTCTAAAAGTGAAAGCAATTGGGAAATACAAGTGTCCTGAAAATTTTAAGCACCATAATACTGATTTGGCCTAATTAATGAGAAGAGTGGGGCTAATACTTCACTCTTAATCTCAAGCTCTTCTGACTCTCCCTATAGCTCTATAAATTAAAGTGATAACATCAGATTAGAAATTTTTGGGTTACGTTTATGATTTCCACATCTGCCACAAACAAAAATTTAGGGTGTACAGTCAGATCATCTTAGTCTACCAATCAATGAGCAAACATTTATTAAGCACCTGATTTGGGCCAGGCAGTGGTAGACTAGGTTCTGGGGAATATAAAAACACAAGAGGAGTTTTCATTCCTGCCGTGGAGGAGCTAACATTCTAAGTGAATGACTATATGGTGGAGGATGTGGGAGTGGGCCAGGGGGGAGTACTAGCAGCTGGGGGAACAGGACAGGGTCCATGCAGAATGCAGCATCTGAGAAGTATCTAGAAAGAAAACTAGGGATTCCAGGAAGCAGATCAAAGAAGTAGTAGGAATGATAGACTTAAAGTATGGAGATGAGCTATCCTATGTCAACAACAGAAAGGAGGCTAATTTGCATAGAACACGTAGGGAGAATAATTACTAAGCACTTACTATATATGACTACTTTTAGATCTGGGTATTGTACAATAAGCCTAGAAAGATAGGATAAATGCCCATAGAAGAGTTTTTATTTGATTTGATTTTAGAAGTAATAGGGAGCCACTGGAGCTAACTAAGTACAGGAATAACACGGTCAGACTTATATTTTAAGAAAATCCCATCACTAATTTACATAGGATGGATTGGAGTGGGGAGACACAAAGAAATGAGACCAAACAAGCAAGCAACCAATTCAAAGGTTTTTGTAAAAATACAGGTGAGAGGAGTTGAAGACCCAAACTAGGGTAGTGTCCAAGAAGAAGGGAAAAAAAACATTTATGAACTAGATGCTTTATAATTGTTTTCACATTTGATCCTCACTACAACTCTGGGAACCAGGTGCTAATATAGATGAGGAACATGATGCAGGCAGAATGACTCATCCAGGTTCACACAGCCAGTAAGTGTCTTTAAGTCTAGATTTGAACTCAGGTCTTCCAGACTCCAGGTTCAACACTCTATAGAAATAATAATTAAAGCCAGATAAAGGGAGATAATGAAGCCACTAGGTGAGAAAGAGAAAAAGGAAAAGAGAAGAGGGCCCAGGATAGAACCTTGGGAGTTATGGGGTGTGATATATAAGATGACTTGGTAAAGGAGTCTGACAAAGAGTGATCAGACAGGTAAAAGAATGAAAAGAAAGCTGATTATAGACAGAAGAGAATATCTAAGAGGAAAGGGTGGTCAACATTATCAAACACCCCCGAAAGATCAAGAAGGATAATGATTGAAAAAAGGACATCAAATTTGCAGTTGGTCACTGGTACCTTTGAAGAGAGTAGTTTCATTTGAGGGATGAAATCAGAAGGCAGACTTCAGTGGATTGAGTAGTGAATGAGAAAAGAGAGTGGAGAGAGTGAGTCTAGATAACTTTTTTCAGGAGTTGGACTGAGAAAGGAAGGAAAGAGAAGACAATTACTTCAAGGGATGGAGGGTTTAACAGGTGTTTTTTTTTAAGGATTCAGAAAACCTTTAGTGTGTTGGTAGGTATCAGGAAAAGAACCGGAAGAGCAAAATCCAAGGGTAGAGAGACAGGCAGACAGAGACACTCGAGAGAGACAGACACAGAGGATAAAAGTGAGGACAATCATTTGGAGATGGGAGAGGATGGTCAAAGGTACATTTAGAGGACTAGGCTTTGGTGAGAAGGGTTACCTTTCCATCTGAGACTGGAGTACAGGGGTTTTGGAGGGAACCAATAGGTTACACCTATAATCATAAGAGTTAGACTCAGAAGGATGACTACATATTATCAACTCCCTCGATAGAAATGGAAGGTCATTGATAACAGAGACTTTTTAAAAAAAAATTACTAGCACCCAACATAGTGCCTTAGATATAAATGCTTGTAGGGATGGACTGATTTCAATTTTATGAATGAAGAAAATGAGTCCTAGAGGCTGTGTCTTGCCTTAAGTAACACAGAATTAGTGGCAAAGCTTTCATTAAATCCTAGGTTTCCTGATTTAGTTCACTTTTCATGACTCCGTCCAATGATTCTTCCTGCCCTATGCAAGAATCCCTTTTATATCATCCCTGCCAACATCTCCATTTTGCTTCTACATGTACTCTTACAATGATGGGGAGCTCATTACTTTATAAGGAAGTCCTTTCCATTGTTGATGAGCACTAAATACTGTTATGCTTTTCTTCTTAAGCCGAAAGGAAAAAGAAAGTCTGTTTATAATTCACAACCACTGTTCTTAGTTCTGTCCTCGAGAACTACCCAAAACAAACTTATTCTCTGTCTTCCACAACATTGCCCTTCTTTCATTTTTTAAGGTCATGATAAGAAATAAAAAACATGTCTGATTTTAGTTTATTTTTTTTTATCAGTTCTAGTCAATGCTGCAGAACTGAATTGTTATCCCAGCAGGGAGATGTTTCAATGGAAACGAAATTTGTTTTCATTGCATTTTTTAAAAAAGAAAATTACCAAAAAAAAAAAATTTCTTAATACAATCTCAACATAGACCACTATAAGGCAGTGTTTTCTTATCTTTCCTCTGCAACATTACAAACAACAATTTTCTTTAAAAACAACAATAACAGCAACAACTACCAGCAGGTAGCTCAGTAGATTGAAAGCTGGGCCTAGAGATGGGAAGTCTTTGGTTAAAATCTGACCTCAGATACTTCCTAGCTGTGTGACCCTGTTGCTTAACCCTCATGCCCAGCCCTTAGCACATTTCTGTCTTGGAACCAATACACAGAATTGATTCTAAGACGGAAGGTAAGGGTTTAAAAAAAACCTTAAAAAACTTCATTCATGGGCCTTCTTTTCCTTCCTCCCTTCCTCTCTTCCTTCCTCCCTTCCTATTTTCTTTCCTTCTTTCCTTCCTTCCCTCCTTTAACCTTCTTTTCTTATTTTCTTTCACAGATGCTACATCACTCCCTTACAAATGGATGGCTTTGCCCCCGCTTTGATCATGTATCTTCTTATTGCTAAAAGTTTCTCTCCTTTTATACTCTTCTAAATGCCTGAAATCTTCTTTACTTGAAGCTCAATTCATCAGGCACTTATTAGGAGCTTACTATGTTCAAGACCCTGTGTCAAGGCAGAAATGAGCTCTAACTTAATAATGCGAGAGTTCTGGGCTTGTAGTCAGGAAACTAGGTTCATATTCCATTGCTGCTACTTGCTACATGGGTTACTCTCAGCAAGTCACTCTTTCCTCTCTTATAAATGATAGGCTAAACCTTTTTTTGTGTCATGATTTCCTTTGGCAGTTCAGGGTAGCCTATGACTCCTCAGAATGATATTTTTAAGTGCATAAATAATATGCCCTTAATATAGGATTACAAAGTTGGACCCAGCTTCCTTGATGGCAGCTTCCTTGTGGAGAGCCCTAGAGTCCCAGGTGAATGTAGTCTGGGTCTCTCTCAGAGTTAATGGGTGCCTGAGATGTTGGGAGTAGCCATACTCTAAAGACATATTGACCAGACACATTCCTAAATGGAGAAGGATGCTATTCTGTCCTTGTTGCATATCCTTGCTACATTGGGGCAAAGTAAACCTCTTTTGTCAAATGTTCAGTGACTTTTGAGTGCTTTGTTTTGTCCCAGCACCAAACCTGAACTAGGAGGGTGCTGGCATGCCTCTAGCAGAATGAACTCAATTATATTGTAGTATCGTTATTAAGATACTCAAAACAAACAAACAACAACAACAACAAAAGCTCTCCAACTGATTGCTAGATGAAATTGAAGATTCTTTTCAGCTCTAAATCTCTAATTCTACCACCACCAAGGAATTGGCACTATTATATAATGTATATAGTGGATGGCCTTACTCCTGGGCCAGATAGGTTGCAATTTTTCCAATGTGATTTCTGAGGTTTGGAAGGAGACCCTTCTATATTTCAAAAAAATCTTATAATAGTCACTTCTACTTTGTAATACTTATTAAGTTAGAAGTACTTTGAGGGGAAGAACTTGGTCTTTGTCCATCTTTCTATCCCAAGCTCCTTACATAGTATCTTACACATATGTAGGTATTTAAAGTTTTGTGGAATTGAATGATCTGTGGGATCGTTCAAGCACCCATGTTTGGAGTTTCCTTCTCTACAAGCCCTTCTCTAGTCCCTTAATTACTTTATCATGGTTGCTTCATCAAAACTAATTTTATTCTCATTCTCTTCTACCCCTCAATATCACTGTGGTGAGTAAAGATAACCAAGTCTAAAGTGTTCTACAAATGTCATTAGCTGTGATTAGCTATTATTAATCAAGGGGTTTGCATCATAACTGCAGGGCAGAGTGGAAAGCACTGGACTTGATGTTGGAGAATATATGTTTAGGGGCAACTCTCTGGACTATGGTTACTAAATGACCGTAGGAAAATCATTTAACCTGTTGGGGTCTCAGTTCACTGTGGCCAGAGAAGAAAGGGGCTAAAAGATACCTAGTTTTCTCCTGGCTCTAAAAGAAGAAAGAAACAAGCATTTAAGTACGTAACATGAAGCAGGCATTATGTTAAGCTCTTAGATGAAAGATAAAAGCAAAAAATAACACAGTCCTTGCCCTCAAGGTCTTGGCTCCATGCATTAATCAAACAACCAATAAATATTTATTATGCACTCAACATGTGCCAGGCACTGTTCTAGGGATACAAAAAGAGGGAAAAGACAATTCCTGGTCTCAGGCAGCTTACATTTTTCTTAGATGTCCCAATGGAAGATGGTGGAGAAGGTACAGGGACCTATCTGATTTCTACCAAATTACCCTCTAAAAAGCAATGATATAATTCCTCAAAACAAATTCTGGAGTAGTATAACCCACAAAAAAGACAAGGTGAAGTAAGTTTTCAGTCCAAAACAACTTAGAAGGCAGGCACTAGGGATCTGGTGCACCAGGAGGTGGAGCTCAGCTTGTTAGAGCTGGCCCTATCAAAGCCACAGACCTTAGACTTAGTTGAAGCAGCAGCCAAGTCTTCCAGAACTCTCCTACATAGATGGTACAAAAGCTTATTTAAGAAAATCATGCCTTAAAAATTAGAATCAAACAAGTGGAAGCTAATATCTTCATGAGACATCAAGAAACAAAGTCAAAAGAATGAAAAAATAGAAGAAAACATGAGCAATCTCATTGGAAAAACAACTCTGGAAAATAAATCCTGGAGAGATAATTTAATTAGACTATCTGAAAGCCACAATATTATTTTATTGTGAAAGCCACAACAAAAATTTATTTTATTGTGAAAACCACAATAAAAAAAAAGCTTAGATGTCATCTTTCAAGAAATTTGTCAAGGAAAACTGCCCCTATGTTCTAGAACTAGAGGACAAAATAAAAATGGAAAGAAACCACCAATCAACTCCTGAAGAGATCCCAAAAGAATAACTCTTAGGGATATTATAGCCAAATTCCAAAATTCCCAGTCAAGGAGAAAATATTGCAAGCAGCCAAAAAGAAGTCAGGATAACACAAGACATAGCAGCTTCTACATTAAAGTATAGGAGGCCTAGAATATGATATTCCAGAGGGCAAAGGAGATAGGAATTCAACCAAGAATCACTTACCCCCCCAAAATTGAACATAATCCTTCTGGGGAAAAAATGAGTATTCAGTAAAATAAAGAGCTTTCCAATATTCCTGATGAAAAGATAAGAGCTGAATGGAAAAACTGACTCTCAAATATAAGACTCAAGAGAATTATAAAAAGGTAAACAAGAAAGAGAAATAAAAAGACATTCAATTACATCCCTACATGGGGAGATGATTCTTGTAATGCCAAAGAACTTAGTCCCTGATTAGGGCAATTAGAAGGACTATATCTAGAGGGTGAGGGTATGAGTTGAATATGATGGGATGATATAAACAAAAGTAAATTAAGGCATGAGGAAGAGGAATGCATTGGGAGGAGAAAGAAGGAAAAATAGAATGTGTCAAATTGCACATAAAAGAGGCATGAAAGAGCATTCAAAGTGGAGGGAAAGATGGGGGAGGAAGGGAGGAAAACATGTGAACCTCACTCTCATCATAACTGGCTCAATGAGGGAAGAACATACATAATCTATTGGGCATGGAAAGCTATCTTAACAGTAAAGTAGGAGTAGAAGGGAATAAAAGAAAGAGGGGCATTGGAGTGATAGAAAAGAGGGAATTGGAGAAGGGGAGGGTCAGAAACTAAACAGGGATGGAAAGTAATTACACAGTAATCATAATGGGTTAAAAAAATTTACAAGTCTCTCTAATAAAGGCCTCAATTACATAGAGAAATGAGTTGAATATGTAAGAATATGTCATTCCACAATTGATAAATGGTCAAAGGACAAGAACAGACAGTTCTCAAAGTAATAAAGATCTTTATATAGTCATGCAAAAATGCTCTAAATCATTATTTAGAGAATGCAAAGTAAAACAACTCTGAGGTACTGCCTCACATCCATCAGACCAGGTATTATGATAGAAAAGGAAAGTGACAAAACTTGGAGGGGATATGGGAAAGCTGGGACAGGAATTCATTGTTGGGGGAATTTTGTAATGATTCAGTCATTCAGGATATAATTTGGACCAATGGCCAAAGGGCCATACACACCCATTCTTAGGTTTGTATCCCAAAGAGATAAAAAAAGGGCGGGTTCTAGAATCTACATGCAAAAAATATTTAAAGAAGTTCTTTTTAAGGGGGCAAAGATTTGGAAAGTGAGGGGATACTTATCAATTGGGAAATGGCTAAGTTACAGTATATGATTATAATGGAATATCATTATGCTGGAGGAGCTCAGAAAAACCTGAAAAGATTTACAGGAACCGAAGCAGAGAGAAATAAGATCCAGGAGAACATTATATAGTGACAGGAATTCTTTATAATGAGCAACTGTGAATAAGCAGCTATTCTCAGCAATCCAAGGATCTGAAGGACTCAAGATAAAAAAAATGGCATCCAGAGAAAAAGAACTGAAGCTAAATCCAGATCAAAGTAAAATTTTTCCACTTTTTTTCTATTTGAATTTCCTTTCATACAAGGATTAATATGGAAAATATTTTACATTAATCCACATGTAAAATCTATATGATATTGCTTACCATCTCTAAGGGGGTGGGAGTTGGAGGTGAAGGAGGGAGGGAGAGAGAATTTAAGACTCAATATTCTTTGAAAAATGTTGGAAACTGTTTTTACATGTAAATGGAGGGGATTAAATTAAGTTTTTCAAAAAGATCTCCCAGTGGGGTAGTAGAAAGGTATTCAATGTGCACTTTAGATCAGATAAAAGGCTGATATTTATTTCTTTCATGCAAAAGAAATGCTAAATACAAAAGATTAAGGACCAGGCTGCTCAGTGGATAGAGCGGTTCAATGGATAGAGAGCCAGGCCTGGAGATGGGACGTCTTGGGTTTTAAATCTGGCCTCAGATACTTCCTGTTTGTGTGACTGGGGAAATCAGTTAACCTCCATTTCCTAGCCCTTACTGCTCTTCTACCTTGGTACCATACTTAGTATCGATTCTAAAGGTAGCAGGGTTAAAAAGAAATAATACAAAAGGCTTTCACGAGTGTACATTAACAAAGACTTAAAGTAGCAACAATTGTACCATAACTACTGTTACACTTTTTCTTGACAATGTTGAAACTTAAAGATCAAAACTTGAAGTGATTTGCAGGGCTACTGTATAGGCACTGTGCATTTCACCTTGGCTCAGTGCTGTCCAAACAATTCTCCCTCGATCCATGTCTTCTGACAAGATAGGTCAGAATCTGAACTGGTCTCCTGTTGGTAGTTATCCCCTTGCCAAAAGTCAGCTCCAAACAAGGTACCTATGAGCTCCACAACTCTAAATTCAGAAGATTGCCTCTAAGACTGATCCACCTCTAGAGACTATTCAGTCATCTATGCTTTGGGAAGGAAACAACAAAGTATGAAACACAAAGCAAGATCTAGTTTCAAGCTCACCTTAACCAAAACATTACTTTAGCTACCAAGTGCAAGAAAGTCTTTATTCTTGTTGGAAAGTCTTTATTCTTGATGGGGGACAAGTCAAATGATTTCTTACTCTTTCCTTGCTCACAGAATGCCCAGTTAGAGAGAACTCCTTCCTACATGTTCCAAAGACAGAAAGGAAAAGAACAAGCAGGAAGCTGTCTTTTTTTTTAAAAACTAGATATAGAGATCCAATAAAGGGATTGTTTTATCATCTCAAAGCAGTTGAGTCCTTCAGGACTGAGCCTACACACTTGGTCATCCGGAAGCAGCAAGAGTGACCGCACATGTTCAATGGGATGACCCCCTATGGGTCCAATCCTGCCAGTGTACTCCATGGACTACAGCCCGTCACAGAATTGTGCAGATAAATGAAAAAAATCCAAGTAAAAGATTTTGAAATCATGTAATACCTTAGCAAAGGCAATGTAGCATAGAGCCTTGATAATATAGAGACTTGAATTCATGTTTTGCCTCTATACTAGCCATGGGCAAGTCACTTAAACTTTCTTTTTTTAATTTTTAATTTTTTCAGTTATATGTATAAACAATTTTTGACAACTGTTTTTTGGCATTTAAAATTCATATTTTCCCTCTCCCCCACCTGCCAGGTGGTGAACAGTCTGATATAGGTTATACGTATTCTTTCATGTAATGCATATTTCCATATAGCTCATATCATGACAGAAGACACACATCCCACATACAATAGAAATCTCATGAAGGAAACATAATGGAAGATGGCATACTTTGATTTGCACTTGAATTCCAACAGTTCCTTCTTTGGTTGTGGATTGTATTTTCATTATAAGTCCCTTGTGGTTATCTTGGAAATTTGCTTTGCTGATAATGGTTTACTCCTTCACAGCTCATCCTCAGATAATATTTCTGTGACTGTATACATTGTTCTCTTGGTTCTTCTCACTTTACATTGCATTAGTCCATTTAAGTTTTTCTGTTTTCTGAACTCATCCTGTTATGGTGCAATAGTATTCCATCACAAACACATACCACAGCTTGTTCATTCATTTTCCAAGTGATGGGCAACCCCTCAGTTTCTAATTCTTTGCCACTATGAAAAAAACTTCTAAAAATATTTTGGTATAGGTAGTCTTTTCCCCATATCTTTCATCTCTTTAGGATACAGACTTGGGGTGGTATTGTTGGGTCAAAAGGTATGCATAGCTTTATGGTCCTTTAAGCATGGTTTTTATATTGCTCTCCAGAATTGTTGTACGAGTTCACAAATTCTGCCACCAATGTATTAGTACCTAGATTTTCCCACATTGCCTCCAATATTTATCATTTCTCTTTTTGGTCATCTTAGACAATCTCGTAGGTGTGAAGTGGTATCTCAGAGTTGTTTCAATTTGCATTTCTCTAATCAATAGTGATTAAGAGCATTTTTTCATATGACTATAAATAGTTTTAATTTCTTCCTCTGAGAAGTGCCTCTCCATATCTTTGGCCATTATTTTTTTTTCTATTAATTTTTTTTAACCCTTGTACTTCGGTGCATTGTCTCATAGGTGGAAGATTGGCAAGGGTGGGCAATGGGGGTCAAGTGACTTGCCCAGGGTCACACAGCTGGGAAGTGGCTGAGGCCGGGTTTGAACCTAGGACCTCCTGTCTCTAGGCCTGACTCTCACTCCACTGAGCTACCCAGCTGCCCCTCTTTGGCCATTATTTTTGATGAGGGGATACTTTGTATTCTTATAAATTTGACTCAATTCTCTATATATTTGAGAAATAAGGCTTCTGTCGGAGATATTTGCCATAATTTTTCACCAAAATTTATTGTTTCTCTTCTAATCTTGGTTGCCTTCATTTTATTTGTAAACTCTGTTATTAAATTCAGCAATCTGGGAAGAGATGGATGCCACCTTGAGTGACAGGGATGGCAGTTGAGAGACTCGAAATGTTCCCAGGTGCCATGAGCCAGGGGCAAATGTTGGTTGACCTCACCCTATAAATACCCCTCACAGCCACTTTGAGGGAGGTCTCTGGACAGACGTTTCTGGACTGAGAAGTCTCTGGTCTCTGAAGTCTCTGTACTCAGAGGCTGAGAACTGGAGATCACAGATCTCTGCCAACCTCTGTGGTTCAATCTGGACAATGGGTGGCTGGAAGGGTGGTTGAAGGATTACCAGTGGTTTAAGAAGAAGAGGGTAGGAATAAACCTGAATCTATTTCCTGATAGACTGTGAGAGCTAGTGAATCACCAACACTGGTGATAAGAGAGCTGAGAGAATAAATACCATCAATACAACTGCAGCAATAGCCTCCCTATTCTCTGGCTTGGCTGTGGCCAGGTCCTGCCGGAGGTAGAGAAGAGGTGAAATATCCAGCCTCCAGTCCTGATTGTTATTTAGTCTACAGATAATTTCCAATCCCCAATCCTTGATCTTGTTACCTTTTCCTTATTTATAGATAAAGAGTGTTCAACAACAAGTACCTTCCTGAGTGGTCTTTCTATCATGGCCCATGGGAAGAGAGTCAAAAGCAGTCAGATCCTGAACATTATCCAAGGCAGATCAATAGCCCAATACTAATTTATCCAACCCCAAGTTGGACCTGAAAGGTTACCCATCTATCTAACCTCTTGAGAGTCCCTACTTGGGCAGCTGTTAGAGGAAGGGGATAACTTGCAGCAGCAGTCAGAGTAATAGGAGTAGGTGTTCCTCCAACCAACTGCAGCTGAGGAGATTATAGATAGATACACATCATTACCATCACTACATCTCTATATCTCCCTTGTACCCTATATTCATATAACAACTCTTTTTTAGTTTAATGTAATTTTTCATAATATTCTCTATATCTTGTTGGGCCATAGATTCTTCTCCTATTTATAAGTCTGACAGGCAAATTTTTCCATGTTCCCCTAATTTTTTTATGGTATCACCCTTTATTTCTAGATCAAGTATCCATTTTGACATTATCCTGGTGTATGGTGTGAGATTTGTGGTCCATGCTTATTCTCTGCCTTTATGCTTTTCAGTCTTCCTAGCAGTTTGTCAAATAATAACTTCTTTCCCCCAAAGCTTGTATTTTTTGGTTTATCAAATGTAAAATTGTTATGGATATTAACTGCCATGTGTTGATTACCCAATCTATTCTATTGATTCATCACTTTTTTTTTTAGCCAGTATCACATTATTTTGATGATCATTACTTTACAGTATAGTTTGAGATCTAGTATAACCAGGTCTCCTTCCTTCATATTTTTTTCCTCATTAGTTCCCTTGATATTCTTGGTCTTTTGTTCTTCCAGATGAACTTTTTTTGGTTATTTTTTCTAGTCCTCTGAACTAATTTTTGGGTAGTTTGATTAGCCTGGCACTGAAAGATCAATTAATTTAGATAGGATTGTCATTTTCTCTATGTTGGTTCAGCCTATCCATGAGCAATTAATGTTTTTCCACTTGTTTAGGTTTGACTTTATTTTGTGTGAAGTGTTTTATAATTGAGTTCATATAATTGGTAAGCGTGTTTTGGTAGATATATCCCCAAGTATCTCATATTGTCTAGAGTTATTTTGAATGGAATTTCCTTTTCTGTCTCTTGCTGTTGGATTTTGTTGGTGATAAATAGAAATGCTGATGATTTATGTGGGTTTATTTGGTAAACCACCACTTTGCTGAAGTTGTTAATTATTTCTTTTAGTTTTTTTTTGGTTGATTTAGATATGCCATCATATCTGCAAAGAATGATAACTTTGTTTCTTCATTGTTTAGTCTAATTCTTTCAATTTCTTTTTTAGCTCTTATTACTGTAGTGAGCATTTCTAGTATAATATTAAATAAGAGGTTAATGGACATCCTTGCTTTATATTTAATCTTATTGGGAAAGGTTTTAATTTATCCCCATTTCAGATAATGCTTGCTGATGATTTTAGATCAGTACCATTTATCACTTTGAGGAAGTTTCCATTTATTCTAATATTTTCTAATGTTTTTTTTTTTTATAGGAAATGGATGTTTTTTTGCCAAATGCTTTTTCTGTATCTCTTGAAATAATCATATGGTTTCTGTAGGTTTTGTTACTGATATGGTCAATTATGTTGATGATTTTCTTGATATTGAACCATCTCTGCTATAAAACCTACCTAATCATGGTGTGTGATTCTTATGTTATAATGTTGTAATCTTCTTGCTAGTATTTTATTTAAAAATTTTGCATCAGTGTTCATTAGGGAGATTGACCTATAGTTTTCTTTCTCTGTTTTAGCTCTTTTATGTTGAGGTATCAATACCACATTTGTGTAATAAAAAGAGTTTAGAAGGCTTCTCTCCCCCCATTTTCCTAAATAGTTTATGTAGTATTGGAGTTGTTCTTTGAATGTTTCATAGAACTCATTTGTGAATCCACCTGGCTCTGGGGCCTTTTTCTTTTTAATTTATTTTTATTTTAATTAAGAGAATTTTTCCATGGTTACATGATTTATATTCTTTCCTTCCTCTCCTTCCACCCCCCCCCCCATAGCCAACTCACAATCCCACTGGGTTTTACATGTATCATTGATCAAGACCTATTTCCATATTATTGATATTTGCACTAGAGTGATCGTTTAGAGTCTGCATTCTGGGACCTTTTTCTTAGAAAATGCTTTGGTGGTTTGTTCAATTTCTTTTTTATGTCATGGGATTGTTTAAATATTATATTTCATCTTTTGTTAATCTGGGTACTTTATATTTTTGTAAATATCCATTTATTTCACTTAGATTTTCAAATTTATTGGCATATATTTTGGAAAATAAAATTGGAGAAAATAACTACCAATCACTATTTTAATTTTTTTTTCATTAGTAGTGATTTCATCTTTTCATTTTTGATACTGACAATTTGGTTTTCTTTTTTTTTATCAAGTTAACCAATGGTTTATCTATTTACTTAATTTTTTCATAAAACCAACCAACTCCTTATTTATTAGTTCAATAGTTTTTTTTACTTTTAATTTTGTTAATCACTCACTTGAATTTCATTATTTCCAATTTGGAGTTTAATTGGATATTTAAAATTTTTTCTTTTGCTCCTTAAACTTTCAGTGTCCCTCAGAAAACCTTCTATGGCTACTGGTTTCAGTTAATTTGCCATCATGTTTTGGTAGATGGAGTTTCCCAATTAATGAAATCATGAAAAAACCTTTGTGCATAAAAAAAAACCAGATGTAATAATGATGATATTTATACATTAGTATCTTACTAGATTTGTTTCCTCTTTGATGAACTAAAAGTAAAGTGGATAAATGAGAAGAGACATTATTTTCCGTTTTAGGGAAATCATAGAACAATGCAGATCCATGTTTTCTTTACGTTACTTTTTCAGTCATCATTCTGCATCTTTTAATTAAAGCTCATGGTACAATTTAGCCCGACACTACAGATAGCAATGATGTGCAGACATACATGGATAATGTTTGCCCATCAAAAGCTGCTCTCTCTGACAGCCCCAGCCTGGCCAATGTTTCTGTTTCTTCTTTTCTTTTTCCCTCCCATCCCCAGACAATGAGCTCACTGCCATGATTGGTCTAAAATGATTTTTTCATTTCAGGGTCCAAATTGCCCATTAGTTTCACATCTCTGAAGCTCTCTCATATTGCTACTCATTCTGCAGTTAACAGCCTTAGTTAAATTTGACATCTCTTTCTTTCCACAGTAAAACCTTAATTCTTCTTCTACTTGCTCAAATTAGTGGCAAAGCCAGGTTCCACAGCATGAGTGTTTCTTATGAGAGGGGGAGAGTAATATATAATGTAGAGTAGTCTATATAAAATTTTGTGAGAAATATTACCCATATGTTAATAATCACTGACTGCTGAATGGCAGCTACAGAGCTGAGAATGGAGGTTATAAGCTTTAGAGCAGTGGTTCCCAAACTTTTTTGGCCTACTGCCCCCTTTCCAGAAAAAATATTACTTAGCCCCCTGGAAATTAATTTTTAAAAAATTTTAATAGCAATTAATAGGAAAGATAAATGTACCTGTGACCATCGCCCCTTCCCTGGATCGCTGCAGCACCCACCAGGGGGTGGTAGCACCCACTTTAGGAATTACTGCTTTAGAGAAAGAATGATCTGGTCTACTACCCTCACTTGGCAGATGGAGCACCATGGGGCCCCTGAAATGTTTAATAAATTCAAGGCAGGGGCAGCTGGGTAGCTCAGTGGATTGAGAGTCAGGCCTAGAGACAGGAGGTCCTAGGTTCAAATCTGACCTCAGACACTTCCCAGCTGTGTGACCCTGGGCAGGTCACTTGACCCCCATTGCCTAGCCTTACCACTCTTCTTCCTTGAAACCAATACACAGTAATGATTCCAAGACAGAAGGTAAGGATTTTTTAAAAAATAAATAAATTCAAGGCACTTTGGGAGTCAATATCCAGTCAAGATCATAGATCATGAAGACTGACCAATTTATTTACTTTTACATGGGTGAAGAACACATTAGTTCCAAACAAGTTACATTAATCAAAACATTTAGCAAATTAAGTGACAAGAAAATATCCTTTTATACACACACACACACACACACACACACACACATGTGGCTTAGCAATATCTACAAAAGACACATATATACGGAGCATATGTTTCCAGAGAATTCTATAAAGGAATATACGTCAGGAACCACACCAAAAGGCAGTGATGGTGAACTTTTTAGAGACTCAGTGCCCAAACTGCAACCCTCACACTGCATGTGAGCCCCTCGCCTCACCCCAGATAGGAGGGAAAAATCACTCCTTTTGGGCTGCTGGGCAGAGGGGCAGGTCAGGTGAGAAATTTCCTTGGCACACGTGGAGAAGGGGAAGGTAGCCCCCTCCAGCACCCTCTGGCATGTACGTCACAGGTTTTCCAACATGGCCCTAGGGCAAGCTGAAGGATGTTCGTCCTTAGTGGAGAGACTCCAGGACATCATCTTGAAGATGCTGTTGGAAAAGTTGCTGTGAGCATATGGTAGAATAGGGCAGGAGAGAAGCTCATCTAAGTCTGATATCCCACAACTTCCAATTTTAACTGATTATTTCTAATTAGTGGGTACAAAGTCTGTTGTTTCTAAGGAGCCTAAGGACAACAAAGTATCCTGTGCCATCTATATTCTGGCCCTAGGTCTTGGACAACCTACTCTAGTAATAGCTCAAATGAAAATCCCAATGCCTAGTATTTGCAGGTTTCGCAATGACTTCTTTTCAAAGAAGAGATGTGAGAGCCATTTTTAAAAAAATGTGTACATGAATAGCTAATTGCCAATAGCCTGACAGTGCCAGAGAAATGAGTGAATAGAGAGCTGCTAGTGGATATTCTATTTTCTCTATGAACATTAAAATGACTCCCTAAGTTAAGTATTGTTAACTTTTTTTTTTAAACCCTTACCTTCTGCCTTGGATTCAATACTGTATATTGGCTCCAAGGCAGAAGAGTGGTAAGGGCTAGACAATGGGGGGTCAAGTGACTTGCCCAGGGTCACACAGGAAGTAACTGAGGCCAGATTTGAACCTAGGACCTCTCGTCTCTGGGTCTGGCTCTCAATCTACTGAGCCACCCAGCTGCCCCCAGTATTGTTAACTTTTGAAGAGCTCCATCACTATATTGGAGTTCTCTAGGACTTTTCTGATTAGCTCCATAGACATGGAACAGTTACTCTCAAGTACAGTCTTTTTTTTTTTTTCTTCCTGTTTTTTTCACCTTCAATGCAAGTCCTACTGGCAATTACCCTCACTAGGGAATCACCTGTGACATTAAATCAGGTTTGAATGTCTCCTACTTGGATTCAGTTAAAAAAAAAAAGACTTTATTTGTGCCTGTCACATTTTCCTACATTAGGTTCTAAGCCCTTAGATGTTTTTCTTCTTTGTTTAATTAAAGTAAGTGCTGTGTGTAAAGTCTCATGAAATGAAAAGAGGGGAAAAAAACACAATTTTATCTTAAGATATTGTATCTCCCATAGAAAGGAGACAGAGAAATGTTTCTATCCCAAACTCTCCTACTTGTGGTCAGGGAAAGCAGCATTGTATCTCAGGGGACTGTGGAACAAAACAGAATATCTAAAATCTGTCCAGAATGGTTCTAGATCCCCTGACCTCTTCGAAATTTAGGATCTTCCTTAGTTATAAAAGGAAAATACCTATTCACCTCCCAAGTGAGGATTAAATAACAATAATGTTTGTTGAGCACTTAAGTTAAATGTTGTACAAATGTTTGCTTTTTCAGAAATCAGATCTGGATGCCTTTCTCTTTAAGATTGTGTTTTTCCAAGGCCAGTCAAGGAGCTTAGCATTAAGAGTTGAGACTCTGCAGCCTCTTACCTGGAGCTGGAGAAAATAGCAGGGTCCTTATTTCCTCAGGAATAAAATAGGATAATCCAAACCCATCAATCACACTGGAGGGCAAAATGGTGGATCGATTATGTTTCAGGTTCAACTTGTTATTGTCCTTTACAGCTGCTTCTGCTGATATTTGTGTGCTTAGAACAATACCTGGCATGCAGCAGGCACTTAATAAATGTTTATTTTATTTTATTTTAAAATCCTCACCTTCTGTCTTAGAATCAATACTGTGTATTTGGCTCCAAGGCAGAAGAGTGGTAAGGGCTAGGCAATGAGGGGTTAAGTGACTTGCCTAAGGTCCCACAGCTAGGAAGTATCAAAGATCAGATTTGAACCTAGAACCTCTAGTCTCTGGACCTGGCTTTCAATCCACCAAGCTACCTAGCTGCCCTGCTTAATAAATGTTTGTGGATGGATTGATTGATTGTTGTTTTCCACTTCTGAACACCTTTCCACTGAAGCATGCCCTTCCCCTATTCTCAGCCCCAGGTCTTAGAATAGTTATTAGTAGTACAACTTGATGCCCATGAGGGCAAAGGTAACCGGCTTCATTGAGTCCATGAGTTCCTTTCCAGTCTTGCTTCCAAGCTGATTTGCATCATAACCAGAGATAATGTGTGGGTTGAAAAGAATCTCCTTTCCTTTTAAATTTTGCTAAATCAAACATTACAGGATGATTTGAAGGTGACCCAAGCTAGGGACGCTGGTCTATGATAGGAGTTAAAAAGGAATTTCAAACCATAACTCAATTAAGAGTTTAAACTGAGATGCCCTGAACCACGGTTCAAAAGGCAGACCTCAGAGCTCCTAAAGGCTTCTCTAGCTTACTGGCAGATTTATATTATAAAAAGATTATAACCTAAAAACTAGGGTTTTTCCTAGAGAAGCAGCTCCAGCAGATGTCAGCTGGTGGCAGCAGAGAGAAGGAACAATCTAAAGGAATGATGCCCACAGAGACTGCAGAAACCCACCAGAGAGTAACATCCTGATGTTACCAAAGGGCATCAGCATGCAATTTGTTGTGTGAGAGAAGTGAGTTGTCTTACATTTACATTCTTTCTGGCCATGTGGGTTCTCTATACATTTATCTGGCTATTTGTGTTCTCTAGACACATTTTCCCTGTATATTTGCCCCTTCACATGTGTTTTCTGGATACACATATTCACTATGTATGTTTCTGGTGGCATGGTAACCCCCTTCTCCCCCACACACAACAACTGGTGTTATGATGGTATTTCTCTGCCAACCCCTTTTGTCTCATTTTCCAAGCGAGTAAAATAGAGAAGATTCTATTTGCCATCTCTATTGTGGTTCTGCTGTTTCTTCGTATTCCTTGATGACAGCATCTTGGTTTACCTTCATCTTGAAATGTCCAAATGCTTTTTAGGTCTCTACATAACACTGGCCAAAGAATATGATTTCTCAGAGGTAGTGAGGTGGTGCAGTAGACAAGTGCCTGGAGTCAGGGAGACCTGAGCTCAGGTCCAAACTTCTTAGTTATGTAACCCTGGAGCTTAACACTTAACTTTCACTTCCTTTAGTTTCCTCAACTATAAAATGATGATAAAAACAATGCCTACCTATCTCTTATCATTGTTGTTAGGAGGATAAAATGAGAAAGTATTTTTTTTTCCAAAAGTGCTCCCAAAGAGCCCAACTTTTGGGACAAAAATCTACTATTTGACAAAAACTGTTGGGAAAATTGGAAAATAATATGGGAGAGATCAGGTCTAGATCAACATCTCACACCCTACACCAAGATAAATTCAGAATCGGTGAATGACTTGAATATAAAGAAGGAAACTATAAGTAAATTAAGTGAACACAGAATAATATACTTGTCAGATCTATGGGAAAGGGAAAAATTTTAAACCAAGCAAGAGTTAGAAAAAATTACAAAATGTAAAATAAATAATTTTGATGATATTAAATTAAAAAGGTTTTGTACAAACAAAAACAATGCAACCAAAATCAGAAGGGAAACAACAAACTGGGAAAAATCTTTAGAACAAAAATCTCTGACAGAGGTCTAATTACTCAAATAGACAAGGAGCTAAATCAATTGTGTAAAAGATCAAGCCATTCCCAAATTGATAAACGGGCAAGGGACGTGAATAGGCAATTTTCAGATAAAGAAATCAAAAATATCAATAAGCACATGAGAAAGTGCTCTAAATTTCTAATGATTAGAGAAATGCAAATCAAAACAACTCTGAGGTACCACCTCACATCTAGCAGATTGGCTAAAATGATAGCAGGTGAGAGTAATATATGTTGGAGGGGATGTGACAAAATTGGGACATTAATGCATTGCTGGTGGAGTTGTGAACTGATCCAACCATTCCGGTTGGAAATTTGGAACTATGCTCAAAGGGCTCTAAAAGACTGCCTGCCCTTGGATCCAGCCATACCATTGCTGGGTTTGTACTCCAAAGAGATCATAGATAAAAAGACTTGTACAAAAATATTTATAGCTGTGCTCTTTGTGGTGGCAAAAAACTGGAAAAGGAGGGTATGCCCTTCAATTGGGGAATGGCTGAACAAATTGTGGTATATGCTGGTGATGGAATACTATTGTGCTCAAAGGAATAATAAAGTGGAAGAATTCCTTGTGAACTGGAAAGACCTCCAGGAATTGATGCAGAGTGAAAGGAGCAGAGCCAGAAGAACATTGTATACAGAGACTGATACACTGTGGTAAAATTGAATGTAATAGATTTCTGTACTGGCAGCAATGCAATGACCCAGGACAATTCTGAGGGACTTATGGAAAAGAATGCTACCCACATTCAGAGGAAGGACTGTAGGAGAGGAAACACAGAAGAAAAACAACTGCTTGAACACATGGGCTGAGGCAGACATGATTGGGGATGTAGACTAGAAGTGACCACACCAATGCAACTATCAATAATATGGAAATAAGTCTTGATTGATGACACATGTTAAAACCAGTGGAAATGCGCATCAGTTATGGAAGGGGATGAAGGGGAGAGTGAAGGGTAAAGTAAAAACATGAATCATGGAACCATGGAAAATGTTTCTAAAAGATAAAATATTTTTTTTAAAAATGCTTAGCACATTGTCTGGCATATGATAAGTGCCATATATATACTTCTTTCATTCCCCCTTCCAATTTCTTGTGTTTAGAGAATTTTAACTTAAAGAAAAAAAATATGTTTGTGGCTTTCCTTTCCCTTCCATCTCCATTGGAACATTTTCATCAGATCATCAGATTTAGATCTGGAAAGTACTTTTAGTCCTTCCACCTCATTTTATACATAAAAAGGTTAAAGATAATATATATTTTGCATAAGATGTAATGTCTATGAACATGCCTATAATGGGGCTAAACATGTACCATGTACTATGGACACTTCTGTTGACACATATGCCCTGTCCTTTTGCTGAAAGGTTTGCGCGACTAGTCGTTATTGGTTGATCCCTTGGTCTTTGTCAATGAAAGATTAAATGTCTTCCTAGTCTCATACATGCAGTAAAATGCAACACAGTCTAGAATTGAATGTAGATCCTCTGATACTAAATCTAGTGCTCTTTTCATGGAGAAGTGTAATTCTAAAGTTTGGAAATTGTTTTTCTAAATAACAATTCCTTTGTAGCAGGCAGCAATGGTATAGTGAAAAGAGCACTAGATTTTGCAGTTAGTCAGACAATAAGCATTCAGTACATATGATACTCCAGATACCATACTAGCACTGAAGATTTTAAAAAGCAAATTTTTGTTTTGTTTTGTTTTTAAGCAGTTGGTCAAGGAGCAAAGATGGAGATGAGAGAGGAGAATAGCCAGTGCAGCAGTCAGAAGACTGTCTCTGCTGCCACCCAGGTAAATTTAGGCACCATTTTAAATTTTTTGGGTCTCATCTATAAAAAGGATTTGGATGAGATGACCTCAAAAAGTCTTCCACCTTTAAACCATCTGACCTTGTTCTCCTGGCCCACAGTTTAGGTAAAGGGATAGAAATCTGTAGAGTGTTCATTCTTACTCTCCAATATGAAATTGAATGTTGGACTTTTCTTGTTCATTTGTCATAAGCAACTATCAGAAAAGGAGACAGAAAAAAAGAATTTTACCTAATAATCTGATTTAGAGAATTCCACATTCACAAGATACACAAAGGAATATTAGTTTGGGCTCTCAGCCAAGGCTTAGAAATATTTTCTTTGTCATAAATTTTTTATGATGCTCATTAAAATTAGACTTGACCCACGTAAACCTTTCAGATAGCATATTTTGCTTTCTGTTTGTCCTTCAATACTATTTTGGCTCCACCAAAATATTTCAACAACTCTGCCCTGAATTTACAGATATTTTCTAAATCAAAATGTTTTACTTACTTTGGAACTTCCATTTAGGTATCCCTAGTGAATAAGATTTAAAGTATTCTTCATTAGATTAGCTGAAGAAGAATGTTTTTGTTTTTGTTTTTTCATCTTAGAGCACAGGACTGGAAGGTACCACTAAAGTCATCTAATCTGATCCTTTTACTTTACAAATGAAAACACAGAGGTACAGGGGAAATTAAGCAACTTTGCCCAGTATTGTACAGGTAATAAATATCAGAGTAGGAATTTTAACCTAGGTCTTTTGACACCAGGGAAGTTGTTTTTTCCATTAAACTTGATGGTTCTGTTTTCATTCCAAGATGTTTTTCATATCTCTGTCAAGAAAACTACAATGCTCTCTTTAGAGGTGCTTGTGAAACCAGATATTATGATAAACAAAAACTCTTGTTTTACTTCTGTTTTCTCTGCTAAGTAAAATGTTTTTTGGATGGAAAAGGATGAATTTAATTCTTTCTGTCATGGTGAACAACTTCCCTGTTCTAGTAAAGGAATAGAAGAAGATGGAATTGTTGTTTCAGATACCTATAGAGTTTGTCGATAGCATCCTCATAGACAAAATAATTACCAAAAAAGCAATGCAAGAATACATGTAGTTTCTAGATGACTACCACCCTTGAGTCTCAATTTTTGTCTGGTTCTGGAAATTGAAACTGCATACATAACTATAACCCACAAGATCAACTTTATCTAGACCAGTGGATCTCATATCAGGTTTGTAAACCCAACAAGGATCTAAAAGATTCAAGCTAGAAATTCTCTAATGGCACAGTAAGCAGTAAATAATGCTAAATTATATTACAAATATACATATTTCCTCCGTGACAAGCACATGTTTGAGGCATCATATATTTGTTTCTCAAGTGATTCAAAATAAACACAATCATGTGTGCAATGATTTGGGGTTTGGGGCAGCAATTACATCAAATTGACCACTTTTGACTAAGCACAATTTTTTCTTGCAGTTTCTCAATCTGTCATCAAATTGTTTCTAAACCACCACAAGGCTTCAACATTTGAGCACAAATAACTCCCAATGCAGACATATCGATATTTGATATACATTTTGCATTTTGAACAGAACACCAGAGTAACTCCTTCATTTATCTCTGTTACAATGCAATCATATCTTATCAACTGTGAAATTGTGTGATCAAGATATTATAAACATCACTATTCTTGCAGAACAAACATCTATGTCTGAAAACCATTACTGCTGGGCATGTGCATTATAAGCCATGATAGCATGAATTGGTTTACAACACTGGTCAATGAGTAGAGCTTCTGTGAGAGGATAGCTGGTATGCCAGTATAGGAGAAATGAGTCATATCTAAAGAGATTCTTTCTTCACAAAGGTTAGTTTATATATAAACATTGTTTAAAAAAAAAACCAAGTGATGCAATTGAGCTTTAAGTGCATTTATTATTTAATGTAGCATTTGTCATTAGGCAATCGAAAAATAATTATTTTAAATGATCACTAGCTCACTGATTATTTAGGTGACTAAATTTTTTAAAGGAATTTTAATTCTTTTCAAGAGAGCTTATAAAATTCTCCTGCTGTTTCCCACAACATATTTGTGTGAGTAAGCATTTTCACTTTATTCTTATTTTAAATAAAAATAAAGAAATAAACTTGATGCAAGACCAGATTCGAGACTATAGTTATCTGGTATAGAGTCAAATACTGCCAACCATTTTACAAATAAAAGGTCCAACATTAAAATGAACTTAAAATGCAATTATTATATTATATTAAACATCTTCCAAGTTGCAACTTATTTAATTAAAATATTATTTATATTCCATAAAATTTGTAAAATAAAGAAATTTAGTAAAGAGCCATGTAGATAATAATAATCACATTAGATATTATTGAGTTATTTCTTTTAATTCTTATGGAATGCCTCAAACAAAAAAAAACAACTTGTAATCATTTTAGAATTAGAGTTTTATAATTTTGAACTTAGTTTTCATAATTATAGGTGGAATAATATGTTTTATAATCATAACCTTATAATGTAAATTTTAATTTGAAGTTTCTTGGGTGAAAGTTATTGCAATTATTGTAAATACTGAATGAATAAATCTAAAAGAATACATAATTATAAAATAATATTGATTTAATAATAATAAATTGCCTTAGAGGGTCACAAGGCAATTTTTGTTGTTGTTGCTGCTGCTGTTATTGTTCTTGTTATTAATGAAAAGGATTCATGGAACAAAAAATGTTGAGAACCAGTGATCTAGCCTCTAAACTAATCATATGCAGTTCTATGCAAGAGTGGATAAAGGGATATTGGCTCACAGCCACAAGTCTTCAATCTAAGATAAAGGCTTGAATGAAATTACAAATTACGTTCAAGTCTGGGCAAAAAAACAAAAACAAAAAACATTCATGTTGATATAATCACCTTGGTGCTGAGTGGTTATTTCCACTTTGTGAATCCACTAGTCAGAGCTTGTGACTATTACTGATTCATCCCTCTCTCCCTACTGTGATGAATGAGAGAAGAAAGATCGAATGCAATTACCCAATGTCACCAGGATACTGAAAGAATGTGTAGCTGTGATTTCTGAGCCATTGTCACTGATTCTTGTATACCAAATGAATACCTATGAGCTAGGAATATATTTAGGTGGATTTAGAACTGACATGACTAGATTCTATTGAGATTGTCAGTGTTAGTTTGGAGGGAAGTCTCTACTAGAGGGCTCCAGGGGTCTGCCTTGGGCTATCTATCATCTGATTTTTTTTATTATCAATTTGAATAAAGTAATAGATATCATACTTATCAAATCTATAGAGGATTCAAAACAGAATGGGAGAGCTAACAAGTTGAATAATAGAATCACATTTACCTTTATCAGATTTCCTCCTATTCCATTAGGGCTATTGTTTTAGCATGTCAGGTCCTTAGATCTATCATTGGGAGGAACATTATAAGCTATTCCTTGCTATGTCTTCTATGTCTCTTTTCCTGTTTCCAGATGAAATAATTTCTCCTTCCTCCAATTTTCCTAGAGAACCTTTATAAGTGATTTTAAGGTCCTTTTTAGATCTAGATGAAGGATCCTATGATCTCATGTTCTAGTATCTTTGTCTGTCTCCTTCTCTACCTTGTATTATACTTTTGCATACATGTTTAAGTACAGAGAGGGCAGTTAGGTAACCCAATAGATAGAGGATTGGGCTTGGAATCAGGAAGACTCATCTTTATGAGTTTATCTCTAGCCTCAGACACTTATTAGATTTTTGACACTATGCAAGTCATTTAATTCCATTCACCTCCAGCTCCTCAGTTGTAAAATGAGCTGGAAGTGGCAAAAAATTCCAGTATCTTTCTTTGCCAAGAAAATCCCAAATGGTTTCATGTAGAGTTGGACACAACTAAAGCAATCCAACAACCACAACTATGTTGAGAGAGTAAAGATCCTGATTTTCTGGCTTCCAGCTTCAAGAGAGAAGATACATGATACCAGACTCTCCTCAGGGACCTAAAGAGAGAGGAAGACAGAGAAGAAACTGACATATAGAGGAACCAGCACCTTAATTATGTGCCTCTCCTCAGCTTGGGATGAGTGAGGTATTCAGGAAGGACTAGTACCTCTGGTGTGAGGGCTCACCGAACCCTTTTCAAGGCTGCTTATCTACTTTTCATCCAACTCTCATCTATAGTTCTAAGGGAAATGTATACCCTAAGACTTCCCCTGGCAGAATGGGAGGATGAGAACAATTTGGTTCAGTGGCCATGAAGGCAGCTGAAGCAGGCATTGTGGAGCACTTGGAGCTAAGTCAGAAATCAAAAATGCCAAAGTCACCCAGTGCCTCCCAGGCCATTGCCAGTCATCCTGATTTTTGTCTTGCTACAGGGCTTAGATGATTCTGGAAGAGTAAAGCTGATAACTCTGTGCAACTCTGCCTCACTTCAATCCAATTCATGTTTAAGTCAAGATGTCAAGCTGAAATGTTATTGGTTCTCTTCTGAAATGAAATACCAATGACAATCTTCATTTTATTTGGGATATTTACTTTTAAGTAAGATTTGAGATTCTCTCTCTTGGTTGAGTTATCTTGGTTGAGTTTCCAACAGGAAAGTTCATTCACATTATACTACCTGGTATGTCCTTGTATATACCTTTCCTGATTTTTGTTTTGCTATTGACTTGAAAAAAAATGGTTTATTCTTCATGTAATGTTCATTGTGGAGCATTTGGTGGAAAGGAAGTCAAACCTTGGATTATATAGTATGAAGCACTTCTTCCTCCTTGAAGTATAGCAATCAAGAGCTCAGCTTGAACCTAAAAATTACTTCCTATAGACTAATAATATTTAAGGAAACATATAGGTATGATTCTAAACTGTCATTTCCTTTCACTGAGGATCTCATAATGGATAGCCTCCTGCCTCAATCTCATGCTTCTCCTGGCAGATGACCAAAGCTTCCTTGGAGAAAGGTAGAGGTGCTTACCTTCCTGTGAGTCACATGTAGACACATCCACATGGACACATGTAACATAAATATGCAAAACTTATTAGCACAACACACTCTTATATGTAGGAGCCCATTTGCAGGAATATAGCTATAACTTCTGGTCATTTAAAAAAAGAATCTGTGTGTCTGAGGGGTGCCAGTTTTTTTTTTAAATCTTGGATGTTTTTATGCTACTCTTTGGTTCTGCAATGCATATCTATATGTCTGTATATACAAATATGTGAAGAGAAAGAGAAAAAGAAAAAGGGAGAGGTGAAGAGAAAGAGAAAAAATGAGAAAATGCAAGAGAGAAAGATGGAGAGAGACTTTATAATTAGTTATAAACCTTTAGATTTTTTCATATGAACTATTGTCATTTCTTGCCTTCTGCATCTTGTTTTTTGTTCAATTGAGATTTTAAGGCTAAGTGGGAGTCATCATAAAGTAATAGAAAGATCATTGGAATTGGCCCCAGAAGGCCTAGATTTGAACTCCAGCTCTTCTACTTCATTTTTGTGTGAACTAGGGCAAATCAATTCAGCTCTCTGTGTCTCAATTTCTCCCTCTGTAAAATGAAGTGGTTGGATTGGATGATCTTTAACATCCATCTCCTCTAGCTCTCACTTTTTGTGTTTCCTTCTCTTATACCACACTGATTTATATAGGCTTCAGGTAACCATTGATAGGGATGGGAAAATATATCATTGATCATATCTCAAGAGGTAGAATGTCCCATTAACTGAATTTAGTATTAGTACCTGTCAAGGCAAGAAAAGTTAGCTTTGGAAGGAAACTGTACTAGCTCAAATGGTTGTTTATGGCTACATGACTCAGGATTCCTCTTTGCCCCCAATCCCCATAGGTGGTAGATCCCTTCTAAACTCTGTCCCAGATAAAGGGTATTTTGTGAAATATGGATCAGCATTCACTCAAAAAATATGTCTCTAGGTTTCTTTTATAAGCCCATCAGAAGACATATTCATTCAAGGCAAAAGATATTTAATTTGATTACAGAACAAAAGAAGTGACAAGAAAGATTTCCCACACATGTACAGGGTACACTCTCCTACAGGTTATCACACCACTAGTGTATGAAGAGATACATGTAGATAGTACATAGGGTAGGAGATATGTATGACCAACTATGGTACAAATCAATCTGTGATCTGCTGTCCTTTTGTCTTCTACCCTGCTCACTGCTAAGTAACTCCTCTCAGGTTTCTAGGTGATCTCTTTGCAGGTAAGGCTCTCTGTCTCTCCTTGAATAAGAGTAGGAGTTTTCTAACTTTTTTATGTTGAAAACCCCAGAGTGGGCATCTCTTTTGAAAATTCAAGCCAGCTTCACTTTGCTGGACTAGAGATAACTAGAGAAACTTCTGGGCATTTCTTTTTTAAACTACCTTTTCTTCCCTACTTTTGGACTCTTGGAAGCTTATTTTTATTGGATTGTGGTCAGAACATTCATCTTAATTCCTATCATACACTTCATACTAGAAAAACCATTCCTGGGGACTCCCCATAGCAAATCAGCAAAGGAACTGGATGAGGAAGTTTGTGAAACTTGTCAAGTCTTGTCTCCCATGTCCCTTGGGTTCCATGAAAATCTTGAAGACTGAGCTGGGTGAAGAGGCAGAAAAGGGACTTCTTACCTCTTTCCTCAACAGGAATCAAAATTGCTCCATTTTGTACATAGCTGTCTAATCCTTCCTTTCACAAAATTTTCCTGACTAACCTACAGTATAATTTGCAACCCACACATTCATAATATGCACCATGTTATCTAAACAAATAATATGAGATTTGATGGTTATCATAGATCACTGAATTAGAGTCCAATACAGGCAGAACTATTTCAGTTCTCATAGACTGTATTCTGTCCTTGGAATCAGAATTATTTAAATAGCTAAGAAAGGGCACTCTGGGTTTTCTCCTATTTTTATGAACCACTCATATATCTTGAAAGTTTAATTATTTTTATTGCCCAAATTACTTTCTGTCTTTTAGAAGACTTTAAGTTAATCCATGTCTAGACTCATGAGCTTCTTTTAATTAAAGAGCAAAATAAGTCGAATCACAACGCAAGTTTTTCTCAAGCTTCCCCGGCTCTGTTTACAAGGATTTTTGCTGAATGTATTACTGCTAAAGTGGTGGCAGGCCTGACATAGCTAAAAAGAATCCTCTTTATTTCTGTTCATTATTGCTTCCAGAGATGTTTGGAGTCACTGTAATTGTAAGCCAGGCTCTGACAAGTACTTGGTACTGACAGCATTAAATGCACCATTGTTTTATGGTTTTCTATTAGATTTAAAAGATATTACTTTGGTATTAATAAAATGAAACCCGAGGGAGAAGAGAGGGAGGAGAAGGTCAGAGCCTTTAACAAAGGATTTTGTGGCTCTGAAAATCATTCTGCACTGTCTCATCCCTCTCTTCCATCTCATTTGGTTGATGGTGAAGAGAGATGTTGACTTTTTCCTAGGGAAGAAGGCAATATGGAAACTTTTGTGATAAAGTAGGACTCTAAAGTCTATCAGATTTAGAGTGGAGAGTCAGGGAAATCTTTGAATGAAGGTTAAGAATTGATCCCTTGAGTACTAGTTAGAGGTCCTAGGTTCAAATCCCATTTCTGGCATATAACCCTTGCCAAGTTATTCAACCTAGACCTCATCTAAGTTTTCTTATTTGTAAAATGATGGTTATGGACCAGAAGTCCAGTAAAGTCCCATTCAATTCCAAATCTATGACTCTATGAAGATAGAAGAATGATACACGGAAGGATATTTTGAGGATAATTACCATATAGTTGGTCCTTTGGTCTCTTTCTGTGGGAAGAAGTGCTCTGGCCCCTTGAAAAAGGCCATATTTGACCCAGCAACTAGTGGTCCCTGTGTCTAAGATTATATTGAAATGATTATTAAAACTAAAGAAGAGCTCCTTTTCTCATTCTTTTTAAATGACCTCTTTGAGACTCTACTAGCTCTCTTTTGAACTTCTAGCATATGGGGAGGGGATGAAATTCTTTTCCCCTAATGCTCAGAGGAGTCAGGGAGACATGGGTTTGCCTGAATGAGTCTAAGACTGTTTGACACTCTAGCTTTCTCTTCTGCTTTGTGTTTCTTCATTGAGCATAGATGGGCACCCAGCAGTTATCTCTCTTGAGAGATACATGCTTCCAGCCTTGATGGTTGTTTTGTGAGTCTGAGAGTTCCTGGGCTAATGAATTGGTTCTACCTGACCAATAAGAATTGTTTGTTGTGACTACATCAATTTTCAGAGAAGATTACCAATGACAGGATTAACCTGCACCCAAATGTACTAAAGAACCATGGACTGGCTGGTAGAAGATCTGGATCTTCTGAGTTCTTCAGACAAGACAGGTCAGAGATGAAAGGGAAATATATGTTTCCTAATGCCATGAAGTGGTCTTTACCTCCTGGTAAAATATTATATTGGTGATGGACAGCAGTATCCTGGTAATCTCCAAAGAAAAAGTTATAGAAGACACATTTACGTTTAATCTGCAATACTAACATTTTCCTCATTACTTCCTTAAGTCTACATAATCAACAAAACAATAAATCAATACCTGATTAGTAGTGTTTGCTGATATCTAAGATGTAAATGCTTTCACTAAAAAGTTAACAAAGACCCTCCAATCATATTAGTTAGCTCCAGAATGGGTCATTTTTTAGGTTCAAATATTTGTTAATTTGTACTTACAAGTCTTTTGTGTTTTAAGCAAATCATGGTGGAAGAAATATCTGTCTTGTGTCTGATATCTATTACATACATTCAGTACCTTTTCAAAAAAGTAGCCTGTTGTGCTCTTTTGGAAAGATCTTAGGCATAATAATACTTGGGCTTTGTTTTCAAGATTTTCCAGAGTTCAACTCTATGTGCAGAAGAAATAGTAGCAAAACAACCCAAAGAGATAGGAAATCCTGATTTCCTTCTTCAGGGTCCCTTAGGAAGAACCCAAGCTCTATGTGAAACCAGGGAAGAACCCTCTCTTTTGAGGACGGCAACCTGGGATTTTTGAACCAAATTGAAAATATAATATTGACTATCCAGGGGTTTCCTGTCTAAGAGAAAACAAGGGATAGATATCCAGGTGCAAAAATGAGTATCCCTCTCCTCTTTACCTTGAATCTGCAAACCCCAAGACTGTGCAAATATACAAGTGCCCTTTGGATTGCTTCAGTAAAGATCAAAGATCCATGTTATTCTTATAAATTCAGAGATAGAAGGAAGCTTTGAAGTGAATTAAATGCCATCATTTTTTATTTGAGGAAACTAAAGAGGTTGAGTTACTTGCCTAAGATCACACAGGTTAAAAAAAAAGAAGAAACAAAGGAGTAGATCCCAAATCCTTTAGTTCCACCTCTTGCATTTTTTGGGTTATGACACAAGGACCTATTCTCTTTGGTTGTGTTGTTTTTTTTTTTTAATTGTGTGCCCCTTTTCTGCTTCTGTCTAAACCAGAATCCCAGAATTATTCATATACTATTGGAGCATTGATTCCAGGATCAGCTCAAAAAGTGTGATTGCAGGAATGGCTAACTACCCCACTCTACCCCATAATATTATGAACACACACACACACACTCACTCACTCACTCACTGTGCCTGACATTCCATCATCAATCGTTTATCCATTTGTTTCATTGTTAAGTTTTCTCCTTCATCTTCTAAAAGGCAAATACCTCAATGAAGGCCCTTTAGTTAGGGTCCTACTCAGTCCTTTATGTGATTTTTATAAGGGAGGAAACAGCTTATGACAAAGATTTAGAATTTTCTCAGTGAGGTACTCTGTTCACTAATGTAGATCACAACCCTTGTAAAGTTTACTATATGAGAATTACATTGGTCCAAATATTCATCTTCTTAGTGATGAGCCTGGATCTTGGAATTTCAGAACTGAATGGATACTTAGAGATCACTTTATCCAAGTTCCTTATTTCCCAGGTGAAGAAGCTGAGGTTAAAGTGTTAAATGATTTGCCCAAAGTCATATACACTTTATGAATGAACTGGCACTAGAATCCAGGTTTTCTGGGTCCCTATAATCTAGTCTTATACCTTACTGTTGCATTTAAGATAAGCATACTTCTGCAGTATCCTTAGCTATTGAAGGTAGCTATTTCATAGACTTATGTGAAGACTTGAAGACTATTATGATAGTATTTAATATTTATACAGCAGTATAGAAGTTTTTTCCCCCCCATAACCCTTACCTCCTGTCTTAGAATCTAAGACAGAAGAGCAGTAAGGGCTAGGAAATTGGGATTACCTGACTTGTCCAGGAGCACACAGCTGGAAAGTGGAAAAGTGCTTTTTACATACATGATTTCACTTCATCCTTATGGTAATCACATAAAGTAGGAACATGGAATAATAAATAATTATTATTACATACATATGATATATAATAAACAAAATACATTTCAGGCTGGAAGGGATCTCAGAAGTCATCTAGTTCAATTCCCTCTTTTTACAGATGAGTCTAGGGCAACTTTTTTGGCCATTAGAGCCATAAACACCTGCGGAAGGAGGAGGATGGAGGCGGAAGGCGCTGGAATATGGGGCGGGAGGGGGGGGGGCTGAAGGGCCCCCTGGGGCACATCCTGGGGCTCTACCGGGACTGGCTGGTTGGGAGGTGGAGCCAGATATGGCTCGAGAGCCATACATTGCCGACCCCTGGTCTAGGGTGAGAGAATTTAAATGTCTTGCTTACAGGTTGTAAGTAGAAGATCCAAGATTTGAACATAGGTACTCCAGCTACAAATCCAGTCTATTTTCTATTGTACCACTACTACTACTCTCTACTGTACCACAGAATGGACATTATTATTCATTATTTCCAGGAAATTTGAGTAATGTCCACTATTATTCAGATGGAAAATTTCAAAGGTAACATTTGAACACAGGTTTTCTTGATTCTAACACCAGAATCCTTTCCAATATTCTTTTCCATTGTCTCTCAGGGATGTTATGTGATTCTGTCTCCCAAGTTCTTTTCTTCTGGATAAAGAGTCACAATTCTATTAACTTTTTCATATATGATCCATTTCCCAAAACTTTCATAATTTCGTAATTTTCCTTTGGACTTACATTAATACAACATATGCCTCTCAGTGAAGCCTATTACTGTATATTCTGTTCATTGTAATTGGCATCTGAAATCTCAGGATTTGGGACATCAAGTTTGATGCTTATATTAAAGGAAATTTGGAACAAGTCACTGAGTCTGAACAAGGGCTACTATTTTGCAATGAAGACCTACTCCACAAGAATTACATCAAATGCCAATACCTCTTCCTCTTCAGAACTGGTTGGTTGCCTGATAAGCAGTTCTGAAATTGGCATCATCCCTATAATGTGACTAGAAATGTTCAATGGTCAGAAGTCTAGCATTCTAGACAAGAGGCTTGGGGTGGTAAGGATGGGAGCAGGGACTGAAAATGATAGTTTGAAAGATCAGAGAGTCAGACCCACCTCAATTTTCCTCCTCAAATGTTTCTACTCCAGCTATACAAGTAATTTAAGCCAGTTATTTCAGATCAGGCTTCCTCTTTCAATCTCTAGGAATAAGGATCATCTCTATACTGGCTTAAAGAATATTTTCCAGGTAGAAGACTCTCAAACACAAGTCTGGAGGACTGCATAGGTTCCCAAAGGAAACTGAGACTCACAGAATAAAGAATACTTGTCCTGACTATATATGGGATTCTGCAAGGTCTTTGTGTTTTCTTTGTTTTTGCATTCTCTCTATGGGGTGAAGTAAAAGCTGGCTTGTATTAAATACATATTAGCTCAAACACTTGCAAAGGAGTTGCTTTATAAGGGGAGATCATAGATATGGGAGAAGGATAGCCTGAGGGATCCTGGAGGGATCCCTGGGCAGAGGAGTGATACAAAGAGTAATCTATGAATATCCTGCCCAGATTTAACTTGGCATGTGAAAACCTAAAGAGACAATTCTGAGTTATGGGTTATATTTCTTGTCCTGGTTAGTAGTTGAGTATAGTACAGCACTGTACAGTGAACAGTGCACTTTCACAAACCCAGAATGTACACACCAGACAGAGTTCTTTGATTGTCATTGCAAATTGTGATCCAAATTCTAACAAAGGATCAAAACTGCCAATTTCAGACTAGATATTCCTTCCTTCCTTCCTTCCTTCCTTCCTTCCTTCCTTCCTTCCTTCCTTCCTTCCTTCCTTCCTTCCTT
>NC_058135.1:191556515-191577991 GCF_016433145.1 Gracilinanus agilis | reverse complement strand
AGATTCTGGACTGTATCCATTGGGATTTGAGGAAAGATACAATCAAGGTAATGGCAGTGGTTTGACTTTCCTGGCATATGCTGTCTCCCGTCTCTCCCTCAGAATACGTTGCTACTTCAGCTAGCCTTGCTTGCCTGCCCAGTGACTGCATTTGGCTAGCAATTAGTGAGGACTGTTGCACCCATGTCCACAGGAGTTGCTTTCCCAGATTATGGTTTCCAGGCTGGAAGCAGCCTGGGGTTCTGGGAGATGCTACTACTCCTATTCCTCTGGCTATCTACTCTTCAAGGCAGTGAGTCAGAAATTGTTGCTGGTAATGATGAGCAAGAAGAGCTCCTTCTATAGAATGATTTCTCTCCTCAATGGTCACTGCAAAGACTAGGCTGGAAGTAGGTCTGGTGGCTTGGGGAACACTGATATTCCCAAGGTTCCTGAGTACAGCTTCCTGGGCTATCTCCATCAGTATCTAAGAGGAGGGGGCAGTGGTTTAACTTGCCTACTACATGCTACCTCCCATCCCTCCCTCACAGTGTCCTTTTGTGAAGTCAGTGAAAAAAATCAGAGGAGACATTAGTAAAGGAGAATATGATCTTATAGTTTCATAGAAATCAAGTTAGGAAATATTTAGTCATTTTACTACTATCTTCATAATACTCCAGGAACTGTTCATTTGAACTTGACCAATGACCACTTTAGTGCCAAATCAAATGATTTTTAACCCGTCATCTTTCTCTACCTTTCCACTGGAATTCCTATTTTCACTTTATTGGCAGCAGGCACTATATCGTTTTTTTCATCTCTGTATCTATCCTCAGGGACTTACAAATTCTTACACATAATAATGTACTTAAGAAATGTTTGTCAAATTTAAATTGAGAGATTAATTCATACAACAGTATTGTAAAGACAAAAACCTTTAAAAGACTTAAGAACTCTGATGAACAAATTGACCAAACATGATTCCAGAGGATAGATGATAATATTTGTCCCCCTGCCAGGAAGATGATAGTCTCAAGGTACAAAATAAGACATACTTTTTGAACACAGATAATGTGAAAATTTGTTTCGAATGACTATGTATATATGTTACAAGAATTTTGTTCTTATTTTTCTTTTTTAATGGAGATGAGAGATATAAAAGGGGAGAAATATATTTTTGTTCATTAAAAATGAAATTTAGAAGTTAAAAAATTAAAATGAAACAAAAAGAAATTCTTATAGTATATTGACTATAGAAAGACACTTTTATTTTTTTTTTGCTGAAACATGAGTATATATATATATATATATATATATATATATATATATATATATATATATATGAGAATATATCCATTTCCAGTTGAATCTTATAAAGTGCCAATGAGAAGAACACTGAAAATTGCTGTCTCCCTCCCACACCCATTATACATATGAAGTCATGCAAACATATTTCCACATTAGCCATGGTGAAAAAAAATAGCAAGAAAAAGAAATAAAAAATATGCATCATTCTGTACTTAGTGTCTGTCAGTCATCTCTCTCTGGAACTGGATAGCATTTTGCATCACATTTTCTCTGGAACTGTCAGGAATCATCATATGGATCAGAATGGCTAATTCTTTCACAGTTCATTACAACTTTGCTAATATGTGCACAATATTCTCCTAGATCTGCTCACTCACTTCAATTTACATCAGTTCATATAAGTCTCCCTAGGTTTTTCTAGAACCATCCCCATCATTTTTTGCAGCACAATATGTTTTCCCAACATAGTGTTGTTCTTACAACCAAAACTTATGCATTTAGTATAATTGCTTACAGGAGGTGGTGGTATAGTGCAGTGGTTCCCAGACTTTTTTAGCCTACCACCCCCTTTCCAGAAAAAATATTACTTAGCACCCCCTGGAAATTATGAAACTATTTATTGAACTCAGAATAGAATGTAATACAAAAAAAAGTGTGGCTATGCCATCACCACTCCACTGGATTACTGCAGCACCCACCAGGGGGTGGTAGCGCCCTCTTTGGGAATCACTGGTATAATGGATCAAATCTTGAAGTCAGGAAGACTCAGATTCAAGTCCTGAGCTTGACACATTTTAACTTTGTGCTCATGGAGAGGTCTTTTAATCTCTAGTTCTTTAGACAACTCTGAGACTTCAAATTACAGAGGATTTGCCCATATGTACCTGTGGTTGGAATTTATACACCAGAAATTCCCTATACCAATGGACTCATTGTCTATCCCTTTATCTGGTGATCCCTTCCCCAAAAACAAAAATAAAAACAAGGCCCAATACATTCAGCCAGTAAGACACGGCATTTTAAACAGTTTTTTTTCTTTTTAGGAACTGCAAAAAATAAATGAATGAACTATTAAACATCTCACTCATCAATTCATGAGTATAATTCTCCTTGCTCTAATATGTCTGGAGGCAGCTGTTCTTATAAAAATAAAGATGAATTAGTTGACAGAGAAACTCTGAAGCGGAACCAGTTCCAAGAAAAAAAAAATGGACATAATTGGGTAAAGTGAAAGAGGCAGGAAACCAGGGTTTTAGACTTATTTCCATCATTTGCTATCCTGGTGACTTTGGATCAATCACTTAATCTCTCTGACCTTCAGGAGCCACTTCTGTGAAATAGAAATAATAAGGTCTGTCTTACCCACCTCACAATGTTAGTGATTAAATAAGTTTACAAATGCAAAAACACATTGAAGATTATCAAATGGCACATAAAAATAAAAACTTATTTTTCCCATCATTATTTTCAGATCATTCAGTCTTTGTTTTCTGAGTTCTTTGCCCATAAGTGGCACCATCTTACCCAATGGGAATGGCCTCATATTCTCCTTCCAGTCCAACTTATCAAAATCTCTCAGAAAAGGTTCTGAGTTTATCACAAAAAAAAAGAAAGAAAAAAAATTAACTCCTTTAGTCTCCAAAGGCATCAAAGTATTGAGGAGACCCATGCCAAATAGATCATAGGGAAGCTAGATTGCCGATTATTTCATAATTAACAAAGTGTAAAGGAGACCCCGAAGTTTTGCTCTCTGACTCCAAGTTTCTAACTAATTCATTGCTTTAAAAAAGAACTTTATTTTGAATGTGGCATTTTATTATCTTTCATGGGATTTAAAGATTATGGACCTATTTGTAAATAAATGTTTTTCTCCTTTTAACCTTTTTTTTAAGCCTTCATGAACACTAAGGTGTAAATGATAGTGCTTAAGATGTAACTGAGGTAAGAGATTTGCATTTTAAAAAGAAGAAAATATCTTAAGACAAAAGAATTAATGTCTAAGGTATCTAGGTGGTATAGTGGATAGAATACTAGGACTGGAGTGAGGAAGACCTGAATTCAAATATGATTTCAGATACTTGCTAGCTATGTGACCCCAGGAAAATCACTTAATCTCTGTTTGCCTCAGTTTCCTCATCTGTAGAATGGGGATAGCCACAGCACTTACCTCCCAGAAGTGTTGTGAGGATCAAATGAAATGGTAAATATAAAGTACCTAGCATATAGCAGGTACCATATAAATGTTTTCTGGTTTTTTTTGTTTTTGTTTTTAATTGGAACTTCAAGTGCCAGTAAAATTTATGGTGAGGGTGTGATATAGGTATGGTGGCATAGAAGTGGGAAAGAATGAAGAGGGAGGGCAGTCTCTGGAACTCCTAGGTTCATATATTGCCTGAAATATTTAAATACTACATCCAAGTTGGATTTTTTTCATATCTAAATTTAATTAATTCATGCCCTAAATACAGAACTTGTGAAAATTATTTCAAAGTAATTTGTGCATTAGAAAAGAAATGCAAATGCTTATTAAATAATTTTTATGCATAGAAGAGAACAAAGAGAAGGCCAGTGGTAAACACAGACAGGCAGGATAGCTTTGAAAATAACAAGTGAAGTTGTTGTAGGCTTGGAAGAAGAAGCAGTCTATACATAGTCCAACTTTGCAGCTGCATGGACAATTCTTTTTTTTATATAGAAATAATTTTCTTGTTTACTATTTGTTCCTCTTAGAATAAAAAGTAAAATTAATCAAAATAACGAATACAAGCAACCCTTCAGAAACCTCATCAGGTTGCTTTCAAATAGCAATCCATACCCAACATGTTGATGATGGATAAAAATCTTTACTTTTTATCAGAATGGTTTGGTAGCATGAAATCACCCACCACGTGGGCTTTCTTCCACCAAGGTGTTTCAATGACATTTGAACAATAAGATATACTCCTTCCTGATCTTTAACCCAATCATACATATATCAGTTTTTCCTTTAGGTCTGCTGACCCTGCAACCTCTTTCCTATTATGACCCATCTTTGACTTTACTTTTCTGAACATATTTATGAATTTTAACAGTCAAATAATTGAGAAATTCAAAAGTGGACAGAATACACTACCTTATCCTTAATTATATTATCCAAATTTCCCTTTTGGACAAATGTATAGTTCTGGTCTCAATTCAATAAATTCTGGTCTCAAATTAGCCTTGTACTGTCATAACATCTTAAAGTTCACAGCAACTTTCTCCAAGATCATTTAATCCAGCTTCCTCATTTAATGGTTGAGGAAACTGGGACCCGGGAAGTGTAGAGGTATGTTTAAAGCCACATAGTTGACTAGTGGCACATTCAGTCTCTTACACTTACACTTCATGTTCTTTCAACCAGACTTTAGGACTGATCAATGACCTCAGGCCATATTCAACCACCAAAAGGGCTTATATGTAGATTCTCTGAACATTAACTTGAATATATAAATAGGTATTATCAAGATTTCCTATATACTTATGCAACCCAAATCCCAAAGCTCACTGGTATCAGACTCTTTCCTTATTGGTGGACATCAATTCCCTGCCCATGTGAGGAGCAGCTATAGTTGGTAAGAGAAAAGACTGTCTCTTCAGTCTCTTAGGGTTCTTCTGACCTCCTGCTTCAAGAGAAAAGATATAGGGTTTTCCAACCTCTCTTCAGGATCACAAAGAGAGAATGTCTCTGGAAAGGAATAGGAAGTAGATCTATTGCTGACATGCCAGACTTTGATCATGACCCCACTGCTAGCTTGCTACACTAGACATTTCAGGGAATTTCTCTTTAGGTGAGCTCTAGAACTCTGTCTCTTGGTTGGACTGGTTTACTTCTTCCCCAGTGGGAGACCCACCTTCAATCTGTATTGTTTTAAATATATATATATATTCTCATATGTATACTTTCTCTGATTTCTGTTTTACTATTGATTTGTATCAATGAGTTTCTTTGCTGTTTGCTATGGGTATATTTATTGTGGAACTAGCATTTGATGGAAAGGAAGATGAACCTTGCATAAAAACCTCTTCCTATTAATGAAGAGTGATTAGGAGCTTGGTTTGAACCTAAAAAAATCACATCCACTAATAATATTTAAGGGAGCAGATAGATATAATCTTTTGAGGAGAGCAGAGTGGCTGATTTCTGGCCTCAACTTCCTGATTCCTTTCCTAGTAGGAATTAAAGTCTGCCTTGGAGAATTGGGGGAAGAGATGTGAGAGATGTCTTTTTTGCCCTCCTGTGAGCCACACATCACAGCAATCCTTTGTTACACTTAAAATTGAGAGAATGTGGACTTTTATGATACTTTTGGAATGAATCACCTGTGAAAGAGCACAAGCAACATAGCCACTCTTCCTTTATAGTGTATTCTTTACAGTTTCTTCATAGCACACTTTTTTAAAAACATGTGGGCTGTGGAGAAATGGAGTTATTACGTGGGTTTATTAATGCGTATTTATACCATGACTGGCATTTTTCTACTTTAAAAAAAATCCTTATCTTCTGTTTTAGAATCAATACTGTGTGTTGATTTCAAGCAAAAGAGCAATAAGGGCTGGGCAATAAAGGTTAAGTGACTTGCCCAAGGTCACACAGTTAGGAAGTGTCTGAGGCCAGATTTGAACTCAAGACCTCCCATGCATTTTTTTTTTCATTATATATAGGTCTACATGGGCAGTTAGATAGTACAGAGAAATAAATGCCAATCCTGAAACGAGGAAGACTCAACTTACTGAGTTCAAATATGACTTCACACAATAACTATGTGATCCTAGATAAGTCACTTAACCCTGTTTGCCTGAGTTTGTTCATATATAAAATGAGCTGGAGAAGGAAAGACAAACTATACCAGAGTCTTAGTCAGACACAACTGAAACAACTGAATAATAGATCTACTTGCTATTCCTTGAACATAGCATTTCCTTTCCTGACTCATCTCCCATACTTCTCTCTTCTTATGTTTGTTTCTTGGAATCCCTAATTCCCTCAAAGGTCCATCTCCAATGCCCATGATTATATAGGCCTTTTCAGATCCCTCCTAGCACTCCCTTCCTCCAAAATAACTTTGTATTTTCTATGCATGTGTAAGTTTTTAATGTACCTTTCAAATTTTAGCAGTTTGGTTTCTAAAAGGTGCAGAAAAATGAATTATAGAGTAGAAAATAAAATTTTGGATAAAGAAAAAGGATTTAGTTAACCTGTCAAAGATATAAAATATTTTTTTTCTCTTTTAGGTGGACTGTTTGGTTGTTGAAATGGAAAAAAAATGATTTCGTTCAAAAACCTGTTTAAAAAAACTTCTATATCTAAAGAAACGTTGGTTTTTTTTTCAAAGAAAGGAAAGAGGTTGCTTAAAGTACTGAATAGAGAATTCATAGAAACTACTTAAGGACGATGAAATGACCAAAACTGCAGGACAATTTGTTCCTTTAAAAGCTCTTTGCATTGGCACGTAATTATTTTTAGTTTGTGAGGTTAAAATTCATGGGGTATTTTTTTTTACTTTCTTATTTAAAAAATTTTAATAACAGATTTCCACATAAGTTTTCCAGTTATATGATCCATATTGTCTCCCTCTCTTCTTCCCTCCCTCTTCCTGGAGCTAGCAAGCAATTCACTCTAGGTTATATATATGTGTGTATATATATATATTATCACTTAAAACACATTTCTATATTATTCATTTTTATAAGTGAATAATCTTAAAAAACCAAAACCTCAAAACATATACCAAGTAAATGAATGGTAAATCATATGCTTTTATCTGCACTCCTACTCCAACAGTTCTTTCTCTAGAAGATAGTGTTCTTTTTCATAAGTCCATCAGAATTGTACTGGATCATTGTACTGCCCATAATAGCTAAGTCTATCACACTTGATCATTCCACAATATTGCTGTTACTGTGTATAATGTTTTCCTGGTTCTGCTTATTTCACTCTGCATCAGTTCACATAAGTCTTCCCAGCTCTTTCTAAAATCATCCTGTTCACCATTGCTTATAGTACAATAGTATTCCATCATAAGTTACTATGCATAATGTAAGTTCCTTAAGGGAATGAATTGTTTCATTTTATCTTTCTTTTTCCAGTGTCTAGCACAATGCCTGGCACATAGTAGACAATATTTATGGATGGTCTAATGCATCTTCTCAAACAACAGACACACATTTGTTTGGTTCTTGTCATTCAGAGTTCTATAAAATATTTCATTGTTGAAGAGAAGACCTTATCACTGAGAAAGAGGCTGACTGGCCTCAGTCAGAAGACTTGGTCAGAGCACTAGATATTCAGTCAGAAGAAGTCGTTTGCTTACTACTTACTACCTGTGTGACACTGGCAAATCTAACCTCTTAAAGATTCTCTTTCCTTATTTGTAAAATTTGTGAAATCTCTAAGGTCCTAGAGAAGCTCTAAATCCTATGATCTACCATTTGAAATTTAGGATCCTCATAGAAAGTGGGTGTGGGATCCTCTCAGTTTCTTCCTTAGTAGAATTCATAAGATTAGGAGGAAATTGCTTTTAAAACAATCATAAAAATTACTAGATAAATTGTATTATCATTACTTGCAAAATTTAAACTTTTTGATTCAGTTCCATTTTGTCCTTTTTTACTTCGAAGAAAGAAAACCTCTCACCTAAGAGATATAACCCATATGTTTTTATGACATTTGTTTAAATGGGCTCTTCATGTAGTTTTTCCATTCAGTGTTTATATACATTTCTATGGAATAAGATTAGATTCAAAATTAAAGGAAGAAGATTTCTAAAAGAATTAGACTATAAAAACTAAGACCATTATATATGTTCTTTATAAAATTATTCCATTCATTAATTCAAATAACATTTGTTAAATGCCTACTATGTACAATAAGTAGTTTAGTAGAGTAAATAAAAAGGATGCCAGCATAAATCAGTCAATCTATAAGCATTTTATAAGTACCTACTATGTGCCAGGCAGAGTGCCAGGAATTTCGGGTACAAATACAAAGAATGAAACAATCTCTACTCACAAAGGGGGTACATGCATACTAAAAAAAGCAAATTCAAAGTATTTTCAGAAATGGAGTGGGGAAGGAGAGTAGTAACTCCTGATGATGGTGAATCAGAAAAATCCTTATGTATGAAGAAGCATTTGTTTGAAGGAGATTAGGGAGACCAATAGTTAAGAATAAAGGATAGCATTCCATAGATTTTGGAGACCAGAATGAAGTGTATTATATGGGGAAAGCAAAGAGGCCAGTTACCATTACTGATGATTTTACAAATTTACAACCACTATGAAAATTCAGGATTTAAGAATTAGAGATTTCTATTATATTAACACTAACATAACTAAATGATTTTTTAAAAAAAATCAATGAGTTACTCTAATATTTTGTCTTCATGGTGCAGAAGGTGGATATTTAGAAACATATAATCGCCTGAATTTTTCACTTTCTCTGAAGTTTGTAATAATGTATAAGGATTATGGCCTTGTTAAACAATTTGATTCCATTTAGTATACTTGTAATTTAAAACAACAAATTATGATGACTACTAATTTAATGAATAAAGATAATTTAGCTCTGTGAAAGACAGATAACACACATACTCAAAAATTAGTGAGAAAAAATATGACATTCAAAAGAGAGGATAGAAACACTTCAGCTGGAATTTTTCATCAAAATTCTGCATACTGATGAAATAATCAGTTTTATTTGGGAGGTAAGAGCTCATTCAAAATCATATTTAAGTTGTATAATGTGCCTGGTTGTACAGAATACTTCTGCCCTAGATACTATTGATTAGCAAGAAGAATATATATATAGTTGCTTCTTGAAGTTTGGCCCTGTTGGTTCAGTGGATATAGTCTCAGGCCTCAGAAACCAAGTAAAAAATATCTTGAATCTGCATTTTCCCCCATATTTAAGAAGAATCCACATCCAACCAAAGAACTGAGTTTTTATCAGGATTTCAGATTATCTAATTGCTAGTGGCTCCTCCAATTTCTAGACAACTTCTATAGCACATCTTTTTTTTTTTTTTAGGTCTTATTCTCCTAAACAGTAACTCTTGCTATCAGTGCATGGTGAATATTCAGAAGACAAAGATGCTTTAGCAATAATTCAGTGGTCTATATGAGTTGTGCACATCTTTCTTCTCTTTTGGAATTCTATCATAAGCCACAGGCTCAGACAAGTTGTTATGAGGTATGCAGGAAACTTTTACATAATTCCTCTACCTGGCCTACTCCTGTAGATTTCTTAAAATCAACATGTTCAAAATAGAATTCATTATCTTTCCCAGTAAACCCTCGTCCCTTTCAAATTTCCCTGTTACTATCAAGTAAACTACCATTTTCTTAGTCCCTCAGGCTCACAATTTAGGTACCATCCTTGATGCCTCCTCTTTCTCTTTAGCACACTATATCTAATCAGTTGCCAAAGCCTATAGATTTTACCTTCATAGACACACACACACACACACACACACACACACACACACACACACAGAGACAGAGACAGGGACAGACAGACAGTGAGAGAGAGAGAGAGAGAGAGAGAGAGAGAGAGAGAGAGAGAGAGAGAGAGAGCTTTCTTTCTCTCTTTTTTTCTTTCTTTCTCTAATCTTTCCAAAGAATAGGTACTCTTTGGAATGTCACCCCACACTACTAAACTATGGAGACTCTATCAACTGAGGATCAAATATAAAATCCCTCTGTTATTCAAAGCCTTTCATAACTTCCACCCCCTGCCCCCAACTTTCCATTTTCTTCTTACATCTTAAACTAACAACCCTACTACCTTCCAGTTATGTTCTTTGAGATCCACCAACATTGACCACCTGGCTGTTCTTCACATGAAACACTCAGGCTTCCAACTCTGGTCATTTTCACTAGCTATCCCCATGGCTGAAATTCTCTCCTTCACCTCTGCCTCTTAATTTCCTTGGCTTCTTTCAAGTCCCAGCTAAAATCCTATATTATACCAGAAGTTTTGACTAAGCATCCTTAATTTTGGAGTCTTAACTTCATTGACTATTTCCAGGCTATCCTGTAGATAGCTTGCTTGTACAGAGTTGTTTCCATGTTGTCTTCCTCATTATACCATAAGTTCCTTGAAAGCAAGTACTATTGTTTGCTTTTATTTGTCTTTTCTGCATTTAGCACAATACTTAGCACCTAGTAGAAGCTTAATAAATATTATCGACTGATTTACTAGACACAAGAAAATCTGAACATAAATTTTATCTACAAAAGTAAATAAAACTTATTCTCAGTGGGTTTACTGATTTTCCCAGACTTCCACCACTATGACTTAGCTGCCTTCTCACCCTGAACATAGTTCTATCATGTAACCCTCCTTCTCCCACTGATGAGTTCCTTCCTAGGGAGTCTCCATTGGGGGGGGGTAGCCCCAGGCCAGGAAATCTTCTTTCCCCTCCAATTGGGATTCTGACTCTCCCAGATTACTTTTTGTTTTATCACTCTTTTATGTGTTGTCTTTTCCATAAACTCTTTGAGAGCAAGGATTGTCTCTTTTTGCTTGTGTTTTCATCCTTAACACTTGGCAAAATTCCCTGGCAAATTATAAATTCTTAATAAATTTTTATTGCCTGCCTGCCTGCCTAACTGAAAATATCCTTGATATAACCTTGATGTTGGAGAGAGCAACAAGGATGTTATATGCATCTCTTCCTATTCATTTTGTCTTCCTATACTAGGTCTCTATATTTTGAAAGCTTTTTTGTCCATGTAACTTGGAGACTGAGAATTTTCTGTGGTAATATATTCCAAAAGTGTTCTTATAGTGTTATGAATCAATATTGCATCTAGGTGATTACTGGTAACAGTTTGATCTATAATAATGATACAATTCAATACAGTTTATTGTTTGTAAATTCTTCAGGATATTTTGAGGTCTGAATTTATTCTTTCAGGGTTTATCATTTGTAAATCCATAGAAAATAGTTACTCTATGCCATATAATTGTAGCTACAAGATTTTGGGTAGGTGCTAAATTTTTCCAGCCTTCAGTGATATGCTACATAATTTCTAGAATTTCCTTTTGTTACATTGATCATTAAATTTGGGTTCCTTAAGGATAAATAACCCTTCTGTATTTTTTTATGACAATGACTTGATTCACGGGCATTTTTTTCAATGCCTTTTTTTTTAATTAAAAGTTTTTTTCAGTCAACGAAAAGCTGCCTTCTCTCCTTTTCATGTTCTGCCCTGAACATTAAGAAAGCAAGAAAAACAAAGTCCATATTACAGATAAGTATAACCAAACAAAAGAAATTCCCACCCTGGCCATGGAGAGAGAGAGAGAGAGAAAGAGAGAGAGAGAGAGAGAGAGAGAGAGAGAGAGAGAGAGAGAGAGTGTGTGTGTTTGTGTGTGTGTGTGTGTGTGTGTGTGTGTGTGTATGTGTGTGTGAGTGTTTGTGTGTCTGTGCTCTGAGTCCATTATGTCTCTATCAGCAGGTTTGGTAGCATGTTTCATTATGAGTTCTCTAGAACTGGTCTTGACTCCTATCTTTCAGAGGTGCTTTTTTTTGTTTTAATCTTCACAGTTCAATGGTTTTTTGTTGAAATATTGTTGTCCAAGTCCAATTTAGCTGTCTCCTACTGAGCACCTTTTGTTTCCATATTTTGAATCTTAGCTATTTTATACCTTTATATAGAGGTAAATAACCTTTCTGTTTGAGAAATCCAGTGGCATATACCAATATTTTTATAATATATGTGTATATAGATATACACATCTATATACACATACATACAAATATGGAATGGCATATATCATTCTTTAATTATTGCTCAGCATATTCATGTCTGTTTGCTCCAAAAGTATTTCTGTGTATTTTGGACTGATTAATCATGTTATAAGAATATCTCTCCATCCTCTTCCTTTTTTTTTTTTTTTTTATGAGGAAGTTTTCTTTGTCCTATAGTTGACCTAGGGTAATCATGGCTAACTTTTTAGAGATGGAGTGCAGGGATCCACCCCCACCCCATCCCCCCAGATCAGGTGCTATGCCACCGTGACCTCCAGAGACCACATGCCATACACACCCCTTACCCCACACAGGGGAGGGAAAAAGTGCTCCCATTGAGCTGCTGGGGGTGAGGGGGTAGGTGAAGTGAGGAATGTTCTCAGAGAGTGTAGAGTTGGCGAGGAGAGTTGCCAAAGTGGTCTGCTTCTGTCCTGTTCTGCTGCCCATAAGCTTCCCACTTTACTCCCTGTGTTCTTCCATTGGGCTGCTGGGCCTCTGCCCAGAGGTGATGTGAAAAAAATGTCCTCAGGCACAGTGGAGAGGGGGGAAGGGAGCAGCTCTGCCCAAGTCCCTTTGCCTTTCCAGTGATGAACTCTGGTGAGGGTGGGAGGGGAGGGTGACCAAATTCCCACAGAGAGCCCTCTGCATGCCATCTTTGGCACTCATGCCATAGGTTTGCCATCACTGCCCTAGGATGATGAGCCCTGTTTTTTTGTTAATATTGCACAGGTTTTAATTATGACATTTTCCAGATGTGCTATAGTATAGCATTGGCTAAGTATTGGCATGCCTGCCCAACCATTTTTTGTATACCCAACCCCGCTGTCCAGCTGCCCAAAATGAGCACTTTCTCTCTCTTCTCTCAGGGGTAATGGAGGGGGGGGGGCTCACAGGCAGCTTGAAGTTGTGGTTTTGGCACACAAACTTGAAAACCTTCCCCAACACTGCTATAGTATATTCTATCATTCCTAAGATCTGCATCAAGATTAGTGTTAATACATGATAAACAAACAAATATATATATATATACTCAGTTTTTATTTCAAGATGCTAGGAAAAAACCTCAACATATTCAGCCATAGTCTTCTTTTTGTGTTTTGCCTGGAAGAGATTGGGGCATAAAAAGGTATTGCCTTCATCTACTGGTTTAATGGATTTTCCATTTTCAAGCTTAAAATATTCAATCCCTGTCTTCCTTTGTTATTAAGAATTTTATACTTGTCAAATCTAATTTTTTTATGATTAGAGAAATATTATCTTGGATGAATTTGCTGTTGTGTATGTATGTATATGTATGTTTTGGACCCATATAGCTTTATGTCAGCCACATGTCAAGAAATTAATAAAATAATGATATTGGGCAAATATTAGCTTTTCAAATTGTTCAGTTTTGCTATATTTGCATTGATAGCTGGATTTATTCCAAAAAACTCAAAAAAGTTTTTGGAAAATTCTATACCAAATATACCCATCTCCTTTATAAGATTACTTGAGGTACCAGTAGTACTTTTGTTATTCATTTCATTATTAAATATAGTTTTCACTTTGCCTTAGTAAAATTTTTCAATGAATTTAAAGTAAGTCTTCATTTTTTTTTCCTATTCCCATTTTGGTAGATCTTAGATTTCATCTGTTATTATTATTATTCCTAAATATGTATCTTTGAACCTGAAGACTGGTCTTATAATTTGAATATCTATGACTTCTGAGATTCACTACCATTATTACTTTAACATTCATGATGATGAGAATAAAAGACCTAAAAAAAGAGATACTGAATGTTTAGATAAAATGTGTTGAAATCATAGCAATATAGCATATTAAGTGATTTGTACAGATGATTATAAACAACGTTAAGAAGCTCTACAAATTTTCCACCTGGTTTCCTCCTTTTTTGGCTCTTCAATAATGAGGAGTCTGCCATGAATAAGGACTAATAATAAATAAACTAAGTAATAAAATATAAATTCTTTTATCCAAACAAGCAAAGCACTGATGAGAAGTATAGAGAGGTTCTCAGAGTTTCCAATTTGGCCTTTTTTCTACTAAGACACTGAAGGCTGGCATGAATAAAGTTGAATGCATCCATTAGTGCTCTGGTTGAACAGCTAGTACTATCTCTTCCCTGTCCTTGTTTGGAAGTGTCAGTTCTGTTCCTACTCTAGGGGCAAGACTATTTTAGTCTTGGAAGTGTCAGTTGTTACTCCAATGTGGTATGTGTGGAGGAAGGGATTATGATCTAGCACCTTTTCCTCATTGCCTTGCTCACTTCCACTGTGGGCTTTCCCTTCCATTAAAGACTCCAATTTAAAAGGCCTGTAGCACAGAAAGTGTGGCATGGTGAATAGAGACAGCTTTGGAATAGCAAAAATCTTGCTGCAAATCCTGCTTCTAAAACATACTAGCCATGAGACCCTTGGCCAAGTCACTGAAACTTTCAGTTCTCCAGCCATCTATCTAAAACTATAAGTAACAAAAGAATTGCTAATCTTCATTGATGAAAAAAGTTTTCACATTGGAAGATCCACAGACGATGAAATCAAAGCTCTGGACCCAGTCCCCACCTCTCCCAAATACTTTCATAAATGACCAGCATGTCTGATTCTATGAATTCTCTTGAAGTCATAGTAACAGATGCCAGTAGGATCCTTACATTCTTGCACCATTATACATAATAGTGTCCAGATTCACTCCGACTGGAACACTTAATTGTGGGGGAGAAACTGAAACAGAAAACATCTTTCTAGACATCAGTTAAATCCTAAGAGCCTATGGTGTATTGGAAATAAATTAATCTACTTAATGCCTAAGACTCTTAGGAGAAATAATTGCTCTCCAATAAGAAATTATATCTATACCAAAATCCCTGAGCTTGATTATTAGCTTTGAATAGTGATAGCAAAATCTGACCTTTAGGTTCAGTCATTTATTAGATTAGAAAATATTACTTTTCAAGAAGAATGGTCTGAAACAGCATTATTTAGCTAGGTCATTCAGAACTGCTTTTTTTCTTAATAACCATGATTCCCAAATTTTTAAGATTGCATCTGTAGAATTGAATAGAATATTATTACTCTCCTAATACCCCAGAATTAACAATGTAGAAGAAGATATTAGGAGCTGTCAAGACATATCTCTTGGAGACATAGTTACATAATTTCAAAGGTTTATGCCAGTGAATAGAAAAAAAAAACCTCTTGTTTCTCATGGGTAGACAATATGACAGTTCTAACATTTACTTTTATGTTGATTCTAAATAGCACCTTTCCTATTAGGCAAGAAATTTCCATCTTTCTTTATTTGTAGCACTATATGGCCTTTACTTCTTATAACACTTCTTTCTCCTTGCCAATAATTTGTCATTTATTTAAATATTTAGAAAATTGGAACCATAGAACAAAACATATTTCTACATTGTTCATTTTTGTAAGTGGATAATCTTATAAAACCAAACTCCAAAACATATTCCCAAATAAACAAGTAAAAATCATATGCCTTTATCTGTATTCCTCCTCTAACAGTTCTTTCTCTGGAGGTGGATAGCATTCTTTTTCATATGTCCCTAAGAATTGTGCTAGATCATTGTTCTGCTGATAGTAGCTAAGTCTATCACATTTGATCATTCCACAATATTGCTGTTACTGTTTTAAATGTTTTCCTGGTTCTTCTTATTTCACTCTGCATTAGTTCATGCAGGTCTTTACAACTCTTTCTGAATTCATCCCAGAGCCATAGAATTTTAGAATGAGAAGAGAACTTATCTTCTGATCCTACCTGTTCTTCCACTGCTCACCCTCACGTTATGGATCAGAAAACCAAAAGTGAGAAAAGTTATAAGACTTCTTCTAGATTACAATGCTTCTTTATGTCAGAATTATTCTTGACTTTAGTGACTGTTCCACTAGAGGAGCTACTTTTGGAATTGTGTGTGTGTGTGTGTGTGTGTGTGTGTGTGTGTGTGTGTGTGTGTTGTGTGGAGGGAATATGTTGACAATTTTAGAACACCTCTTACATGATTCAATGGGAAGAGTCCTGGGGAGTCATTCTACTTACTGCTTTTGTGTCTTTAGGCAAGTCCTTAAGTTTCTTCATCTATAAAATGAGGACATTCAACAAAAGTTCTTATTTTTCTTTTTCAATTAACTTTTTTTCTACTTTATTATTATAAGCCTGATAAATATCAACAAATATGAATAATTCCTTGTTCAAAGACTAGAAACAGTGTTGAGTTTTAAAAACATATATGAAATTTAGGATAATATTCTAACACTGCCTTGTTGGTCTATGTTTTCTTCTGAATTTCCATCTACTTTCATAGTATATTTTTTAAAATATATTTTTATTGGGGGCAGCTGGGTGGCTCAGTGGATTGAGAGTCAGGCCCAGAGATAGGAGGTCTTGAGTTCAAGTCTGGCCTCAGATACTTCCTGGCTTTGTGACTCTGGGCAAGTCACTTAACCCCCATTGCCTGGCCCTTCCCATTCTTCTGCTTTAGAACCAATACTCAGTATTGATTCTAAGATGGAAGATAAGGGTTTAATTAAATATATATATATGTGTGTGTGTGCATATCTTTTATTGATACAATCTATTTTTATTTTACTTTTTGCATTAATATATTTTGTTTTTTATCATATTTCCAAGTTATATTTTTTAACATTCACTTATTAAAAGTTCAAGTTCCAAATTCTTTCTTCCCCTCTTGTTCTTCCTCTGCCCCTTGAGAAGGTAAGCAATATGTTATCATATATACATATATGATAACATATATGTATATGAATCCATGCAAAACATTTCCATATAAACCATACTAATCTTGGATCTTTGGGTTTATCAAATACTAGATAAATGTGGTTATTTATTACTGTGTATAGCATATATAATCTATTCCACTGATCTTCTCCTCCATTTCTTAGCCAGTACAAGACTATTTTCATGATTACTGCTTTGTAATATAGTTTAAAATCTGGTGCCACTAAGCTACCTTCCTTCACAGTTTTTTTCATTGATCTCCTTGATATCTTGATCTTTTGTTCGTCCAGGTGAATTTTGTTATTATTTTTTTCTAGCTCTATAAAATAATTCTTTGATAGTTTTATTGGTATGGTAATGAAAAAGTAAATTAACTTAGGATTGTCAATTTTATTATAATAAAATACATTGGCTTAGCATACCCAAGAGCAATTAACATTTTTCCAATTGTTTAGATCTGACTTAATTTATATGAAAAATGTTTTGTAATTGTGTTCATATAGTCTTTGAGTTTGTCTGGGCTAATAGACTCCCAAATATTTATATTGTCTGCAGTTATTTTAAATAAATTTTTTCTTTCTCTCTCTTTTGGGTTTTGTTGGTAGTATACAGAAATGCTAATACTTTGTGGGTTTATTTCAGTGATTCCCAAAGTGGGCGCTACCGCCCCCTGGTGGATGCTGCAGTGATCCAGGGAGGCGGTGATGGCCACACTTTTTTTTGTATTACATTTTATTCTGAGTTCAATAAAGTTCCATAATTTCCAGGGGGCGCTAAGTAATATTTTTTCTGGAAAGGGGGCAGTAGGCCAAAAAAGTTTGGGAACCACTGGTTTATTTTATATCTTGCAACTTTGTTAAAGCTATTGTTTCAATAAGATTCTTTGGTTGTGTCTCTAGGGTTTTTTAAATATACTATATTATCTGCAAAGAGTAATAGTATTGTTTCTTCATTACCTATTTTTCCCCTTCCAATTTCTTTTTCCTCCCATTGCTATATCTAGCATTTTTAATACAATTGTATTAAATGCTAGTGGTAATAATAGATATCCTTGCTTCACCCTGATCTTCTTGGGAAGGCTTCAAGTTTATCCCTATTCTTCCTATATCTCTCTGTCTATCTCCTTCCCTAAGAGTCATTCCTTTTAACAAAGACTTTATTTTTTGAGAAAGAAGGTAAAAAATGGTCCTACGCATTTGATACATTAAAAAATTCTGACATGTGAAAGAGTGAGGATTGAGTGAGTCAATTAATTAACTCACCTTATATGAAGTAACAATGCCAACAAGATGGTATATTCTGCTACCAGGCACACTGAATAGAGTTCTGGGCCTGTTATAATTAAAATTAATCTTGGAGACTCTATATTAAGCTTATAATTATTCATTATTAAAGAGAAAGAAAGAGAGAAAGAAAAAGGTTACCAGATGGTCCTAATTCTCTAAAGTCTCTGGTCACATTGCAAGTCTTTAGTTCCTGGATTTCTGGCTTGTGTGATCCCAATTTTCTGGGCCCATCATGGCTACAAACAGTTGCAAAAGCTAGTGCAGCCTACCACAAAGAGGTAGCCAGCCACAAATACCATGGGAAAGATCAGATAAGAGGCTTCTGGACAGAGCGAGGAAAAGCCTCACATGGAACAGCGTGGGATTAAGCAGAGAAAGAGGTTCTATTCCCACTTGGTTGCCATCTTTTATATGACATCTTTCTACTTGGCTCTCTTATAAGGCCGTCTGAGTTACATGTTCTGATTTCAGGAACATAACCATGCCATGCTGGTTGGTCACTGTGTCAGAGGCCATGCAAGGAAGCTTCCTTCAGCTCATTCTTGAAGTCAGAAACTTCACGGTCGCACTGCAACCTATCCTAATGTGCGTGTGCTGGATAAGGGGTTAGAATTTTTATATTAATTTCACACAATTCCTCCCCATCCCCCAGATTCTTTGGGAGGCCAACATGTTAAGTCTCCCCATTTTTAATTCTGGCAGGCTAACATGCTAGTCTCCCCAGTGAATCATTCCATATATGGTATCTATATAATTTAGAATTGTCTTACCAGGGTGCCTACAGAAACAAAAGATATTGTACATTTCATGGAGAGTATAACTAACTATGATTTGGGTAACTAAAAGAAAAAAATAATTTATAGGTGCATTGACAAGGACCCATTAGGGGGCATTCTCTTTTTTGGCATGAGAATTTTACAATAAGGATAAAATAATGACACATGAGAAGAACAAAAGTAGATAGGGGCTCAACTTTCTCAGTTCAGTTCATTATATCCAAAGGTTTATACAGAGTCTCATAATGTAGTGTTTGATTTCTGAAGACATCTCCTATTGCTGTTATCTTTGTATGACAATCCTACCTAACTTAATTTACTTATTCAGAGCTATACTATTAAACTACCAAAACCATTTTTTATAGAACTAGAAAAAATTATTACAAAGTTCATTTGGAAAAACCAAAGATCAAGAATATCAAAGGAACTAGTGGAAAAAATGTGAAGGATGGAGGCCTAGCTTTACCAGATCTCAAACTATACTATAACGTAGTGATCATCAAAACTATAAAACTATAACATACTGGCTTAGAGATAAAAGGGTAGATCAGTGGAATAGACTTGGGGCAAATTACAGTAGCAAGATAGTGTTTGGTAAACCCAAAGATCCCAGCTTTTGGAACAAGGACCCACTATTTGACAAAAACTGCTGGGAGAATTGGAAAACATTTTGGGAGAAATTAGGCTTAGATCAATATCTATGCCAAGATTAACTCAGAGTGGGTAAATGACTTAAATATAAAGAAGGAAATCATAAACAAGTTTGGTAAACATAGAATTGTATACCTGTCAGATGTATGGGAAAGGAAGGGATTTAAGACCAAGCAGGAGATAGAGAACATTATAAAATATAAAATGAATAATTGTTATTATATTAAATTAAAAACTTTATGTACAAACAAAACCAATGCAGCCAAAATTAAAAGGGAAACAAGAAATTGGGGAAAAACTTTTATAACAAACACCTCTGACAAAGGTCTCATTTCTCAGATTTATAAGGACCTAAGTCAATTGTACCAAAAAATCAAGCCATTCCCCAATTGACAAATGGTCAAGGGACATGAATAGGCAGTTTTCAGATAAAGAAATCAAAACTATCAACAAGCACATGAAAAGGTATTCTAAATCTCTTATAATTAGAGAAATGCAAATCAATCAAAACAATGCTGAGGTACCACCTCACGCCTAGCAGATTGGTCAATATGACAGTAAAGGAAAATAATAAATGTTGGAGGGGTAGTGGCAAAATCAGGACACTACTGCATTGCTGGTAGAGTTATGAATTAATCTAGCCATTTTGGAAGACAATTTGGAATTATGCACAAAGGGCTTTTAAAAAATGCCCTTTGGGGTTTTCCGGGTTAAGATGGCGGCAGAGTAAGAAGCAGCTCTTAACCTCTCCTGACCGAAACACACAAAACTCCTCAAGGGGACATAAAAACAAGTCCAGACGAACGGAGGAACCCCACAACAGGGCACAGCGTGGAAGGTACGTGGAATCGAGACATTTCCAGGCTATAAAGGGCTCTCACTAAATCGCGGGCTGAGCAACCACCCCACCCCCACCCCCTCCACACACAAAATCTATAGCTCTGAAGCCAGCTAAAAAGAAATAGAGCAAGTTTGGGGCACCCATCGAGTCATTGGCAGCTCCGGGGCCTGTTCCTGAGAGCAGCAAGATTTAGGACCCCAATAAGCCAGAGCGAAATCTGAGCACGAGGGCAGAGAGTGGACGCCCAGCGCAGAGCGCACAGGCACTGGCGGAGGCGTGGGTGGAGGCAGACACAGCCAGGAACTAAAGCTCTGAAAACCTGAGTGGGGAACCAGTGCAGACCGGTATACGACTGTGGAAGCAGCGCCCTGAGACTTGTAAAGGAACCTCCTGCAGAGGATCAAGCAAGGGGGTCCACTAGGGGGCTTGACCTTGGAAAAAACCAGAACTCAGACCTCAGGTACCAATAGACCGCGGACAGACACTGAGCGCGAGGATAAACCTGAGAAGCTGCTGGGCTAATGATGGCTACCCAACCTCAGGAAACTCAGAAGAGAAAGAATAACAACAAGAAAAAGAAGCCCTTAACACTCGACAACTTTTACACAGAGAAAATCCAGACAACCGAGCAAACAGAGGAGGAGAACAAACAAGCATCCGGACCCTCCTCAAATAAGGAAAACTCCTCACAAGCTATGGAAGAGTTCAAAACTGAGATTTTGAGGAAAATGGAAGAGATCTGGCAAGAAAATAACTGTTTAAAAGGTAAAACCTTGCAATTGAACACCAGAAATGACCAGATTGAAAAGGAATTCCAGAAGATTATGGCCGAAAACCGAAAGATTATAACCAAAAATCAATCCCTAAAGGCTAGAATCGAGCAATTGGAAGCTAATGATCTCTCAAGACAACAAGAACAAATAAAACAAAGTCAAAAGACTGAAAAAATAGAAGGAAACATGAAATATCTCAATGAGAGAGTGACAGACCAAGAAAACCGGTCTAGAAGAGACAATTTGAGAATAATTGGTCTTCCAGAATAACCAGAAATTAATAGAAACCTGGACTCCGTACTAAAAGAAATTATTCAGCAAAATTGCCCTGAAGT